>NC_053025.1:310711705-310824440 GCF_003073215.2 Triticum urartu
CCGCGTGAACTCTGACCTCAGGCCGACCTAAGCCTAAACTTCATGTCTGGCGTGTAGTTCGTTGTAGATTGAGAGGTTACCATGCTTTGGTTTGAGCTCAGACGTAGTAGAATGGATTTCAACTCCCTGGTAAGTTTCTGGTCAGTAACTTTGAGAGCTTACTATGGTCAAACTACTGAGAGTTGGGAGCTGGTCTTTGGAGGTTAGCGATCATCTACTAAGGTGATGATGCACAAGAAAAATCAGCCACAATAGAGCAAGTAAAATGGTAGCTGCTGTAGAAACCACCATTTCTGTCCAGAGCAGAAAATATTTTCTGTAGCAAAAATATTCCAAAAAGTGATGAAATATTTTTGCTCAGGAAGGTGCCCTAGGGTTCAAATAATATTTGGGAATTTTCTCAGATTTTTGTGGGCAAGAAAAATTGGCGTTGCTTTGGAGCACATTGAGCTAGCTAGGGTTTAAGAGAGGGAAATGAATATTATTTTTAGGTGAACTAGAGAGAAATGGTAGTTAGAGAGGGAAATGAGGCACTTGAGTGAAAGTCAAGGGGTACACAAGTGTTTAAGTCCATTTGAAAAGATTCAAAACTCCGAATTTCAAAACCAAACCAAATGAAAATCAGGCAAAGAGAAGAGGGCAAAAACCAGGCTGTCACAGCAAGATCGAAGAGGCCGACATCATTCGGGAAGTATGGCTCCCAGATTGGTTGGTGAATCCTGTGATTGTCCCCAAGAAAGGCGCGAAGGAGCGCATGTGCGTCGACTACACGGGCCTCAACAAAACTTGCCCTCAGGACCCTTTGCCGCTCTCGCGTATCGACTAGATTGTGTATTCGATTGCCGAGTGCGATCTGTTGTGTTTTTTGGATGCTTTCTCGGGATATCATCAAATCAAGATGGCGACAGAGGATGTTGAGAAGACAACTTTCATCTCCCCATGTGAAGTGTACTACTACACTTGCATGCCCTTCGAGCTGCGGAACACTGGTGCAACTTTCCAGCGGCTGATGCACATCACGGTCAGGCAGCAGTTGGGGAAGAATGCAGAGGCATACGTCAACGACATCATGGTCAAGTCGCGGGAGGCAAGGACCCTAATAAAAGACCTAGAAGAAACATTCACGAACCTAAGCAGCATAAACCTGAAGCTCAATCCGGAGAAGTGTGTGTTCGGGGTCCCGTTCGGCAAGCTGCTGGGCTTCCTGTTGTCGCACCGAGGGATCGAGGCCAACCCAGAGAAGGTCAAGGCGGTAGAGCGGATGAGCCCGCCAAGGAGATGTAGAAGCTTGCGGAGTGCGTAACCTCCTTCGGGTGCTTCATCTCCAAGATTGGCGAGCGCGCCTCCCTTTCTTCAAGTTGATGAAAACAGGTCCCGTTCGAGTGGACCCCAAAAGCTGAGGCGGCCTTCGAAGACCTCAAGCGATAACTCGCGAGCCCACGTGTCATGGTGGCGCCTCGTCTGTGTGAGCCCCTAGTGCTTTACATGGAGGCCACTCCCCACTCGGCCAGTGTGGCACTCGTGGCGGTCAGGGAAGGACCCACCGGTGCTGGCTTGAAGGAAGGAGGCATGCGAGAGGCCGCGCAACCTTCGCTGCCCCAGGATGGCGCTCTTGAGGATCCCGTTGCTTCATCGACCCGCGATCATCACGAATCCCTCGTGCTCCTCACAGAGCAAGACATCTCTGACTCTTCACCCCTCATCGAGCATCTGGTGTACATCATTAGCACTATATTGCGCGATGCGCGCATGCTACCCCATGCAACAGAAGCTCCTGCTCGCGCTCCTCATCACCTCAAGGAAGGTGCGTCACTATTTCCCACCCCGTCAAGGTCATATCGGTGTATCCCCTCGAGAAGGCGTTGCATAGCCCCAACACCACGGGAAGGGTTGCAGAATGGAACGTCGAGCTGCAGGCCGTCCAGCTGGAGTTCAGCATGACCAGGGTCATCAAGGGGGCGGCCCTGGCCAATTTTGTGGCGGAGTGGACCGACGCTCCTAATCAGGGGCTAGATGAGGGCCAATCCCTCATGCCCGATGATGAAGCACCCGACGGATGGTCATGCACTTCAACGGTGCCTTAAAACGGCAGGGCGCGAGGCCTCGAGTCGTGCTCATCTCACCGACCAAGGACAAGCTCTCCTATGCCGTGCAACTGCATCCAGCGTGGCGAAAAGGTCTCCAACAACATTGCAGAGTACCAGGGCTTGATTGCTGGCCTCAAGGCTGCAGCCGCCCTAAGAATCAGGGGCCTCAATATCGAAGGCGACTCACAATTCCTCGTCAACTTCTCCAACAAAGAGTACAAACCAAAGGATGAGGACATGGAGGCTTACCTAGAAGAGGTATGTAAAATCCAAAAATGCTTCCTGGGCTTGGAATTGCAGCACATCCCGCGGGCTGTGAACAAGGAAGCAGACGACATCACCAAGTGGATGTCCTGGCACGAGCCCCAGAGGCCTGGCGTCTTCGAGGAGAGGCTCCACAAGCTTTCATCGCCCCCATCCATAGGCCCGTCATTGCTCAGGGAGGAGCTACCGCCGGCCCCGACCTCAGGAGCCCGCTTACTCCTGGCACTGAAACCTCGGTCGGGCTACTGGACCGAGGAGTTCAAGTCATAGCTGCTCTATGGCACCTTGCCAGAGAAAGAGGAGGACGCTGAGCGCGAGGTCCGCCAGGCCACTGCTTATTGTTCGCAGGATGGTGAGCTATACTGGCAACGCCCCAATGGCATCTCGTTGCGGTGCATATCCCAATAATAAGGGCACGAGTTGTTCACCGATATCCACCGCGGGGACTGCGAGCACCACTCCTCAACATGCACCCCCATGGGCAAGGTGTTCCGCAGTGGTTTCTATCGGCCGATGACACTCAACGACGCCATCGAGCTCGTGCGATCCTGTGAGGCCTGCCAGTTCCACGCCAAGCAGATTCACCACCCCGCAGAAGGTCTCCTGACCATCCTGCTCTGATGGCCATTCACGATCTTGGGGTGGATATCCTAGGACTGTTCCCTCAAGGAGCCGGTGGATACCGCTACCTCAATGTCGCCATCGACAAGTTCACCAAGGTGTGAAGGTGGAGCCCGTACACACCATCCCCGCTGCCTTAGCCGTCAAGTTCATCAAGGGCCTCGTAAGCCGTTTTGGTGTTCCCAATCGTTTCATTACTGACGATGGCTCCCAATTAATGAGCAACCTCTTCAGGAGGTATTGCGTTAAGCTTAGAACGCAGATATGCTACGCTTAAGTGGCCCACCACGGAGCAACGACCAGGCCGAGCACGCCAGTGTGGAGGTCCTAAGGGGCATCAAGGCAAGGAGCTTCAAGAAGAAGCTCGAGGCCTGCAACAAGGGTTGTCTCGGTGAGCATCAGTCCGTGCTCTGGTCTATCCGCACCAGTGCGACTAAGCCCACCGGTGAGACCCCCTTCTTCCTTGTATACGGGGCCAAGGCAGTCCTCCCGCACGAGGTCAGTCATCATTCCCCGCGGGTCCTGGCATTTCACGAGGCGCGTCAGGATGCCTTGTGGGGGACAAACCTTGTGCTCAGGGAGGAAACCCGTCGCCAAGCCTCGCTCTGCGCCACGAGGTATCAGGAGGCCCTGCGGCATTACCACTGCCGCAACGTCCACTCCTGGACCCTCGAGGTGGGAGACCTCGTCCTGAGGCGGGTCCTTTCTGGGGAGGGCATTCACAAGTTCTCGCCCATGTGGGACGGCCCGTTCAGGGTCGCCCGCGTCTCCAGGCCTGGCGCCATATGCTTCGAGATGCCGGACGTGGTCCCCATCTAGAATGCTTGGAACATCCAGCACCTTCAGAGGTTCTACCCGTGATACTCTCACATAATAATGAGTGGGGCTGTACACGCCTTGGAGTCTCCTGAGTGCCGCCCCAGGGCCTCGCGGGGGATCCCACCCACGCCCAAGTGGAAGCCCCATGCTCCATGCTGGCGAACGACATGGTCAATCAGCGACTATGCCCATGCCTAGTTGAAGCCCCATGCTACATGCTGGCGGGAAGACTAGAAGACTAGCGTAGGTGTCGGACGCAGCTATTCTTTTGCTTTGCTCTCGCAACCCATTTGCTACTACTTGAAATGAAACTTTCAGTTCTCGCATCTTTATTAGAAAAGGGGGGAGTTTCCTTTTCTTTGTTCTTCTAGCAGTGTTTCCTCTCTTGAGTTTCGTCTTTGAGAAGTGCGATAGAAGCTGTGGCTCCCTCCATCGTGTCCCGCGAGCAGGTGCTGGGCACGGTGAATATGCTTGAACCGTCCTAGGCTGCGCCAGCAGTAGGCCTACTCATGCATACACCTCGCCAAGACCTTGGCAACATCCTCGCGCGATGCTCTTGAGCGAGCCATTGGCCCCTCGGCCTCAGGAGTGCTCGCTTCCTGGCCCTGCCGGGCATCATGCCTCGGCACGCTAATGATAGTCGGCCCTCGTTCGGGGGCTCCAGAGGCCTACGGAAAGACTCTATGCCAAGGAACCCTACGCAAATTGCACCCCGGAGGCCTGGCGTGTGGCATGCCATTCAAGGCTCTGGAGCTTGCCAAGGGGCCTCCTTAGGTAGCTGTGGCACTCATGATGAAGGGATCCTCTAAGGGCCACTAGCGCGCCAAGCTAAGTTATTCTAATTATGCTAGGCAGGAACCTTTCAATTAATGGATATAATGCTGGAGTATGAGCAAGAAACACTAACATAAAGGAGCAAGCAACGCAGTTCATTACACGCACCCGCAAGGCTCTTCGCAAACTCTTGATGTAGGAAATAAAAAACATGAAGAAAAAGAGGCAGCCTCCGGAGGACCGCTGCTCCTGAAGCATGGCTCCGTAACCACCCACGCTTAGTCGGAGTCCTCCTCCTGCTTGGCAGGGACATGGTGGTGAGGTGGCTCGGCGTCCTTCTGAGCAGGGGCAAGATGGAGCGGCGACTTGCCGCCCTCCTGGTTCCGGGCGTGGAGGCTTGTCATAGTCATCATCGCTCGAGCTTCCCCAGGAGGAAGCACCATCGCTGGTACTGGAGGTGCGGCGGTCAAGGGCAAGTTCACCGCTTAGGATGCCACCTCCGTTCCAGCCATCATCGTCCGAAAGGTGGTCGCTGTCATCATCGCCCTCCGGGCAGCACCCCAAGCGGTTGCCGTCCTCCCCAAAGACCATGACAAAGAGCATTGACATCCCGTCATATTTGAAGTGCAGGATGCGCCTCCCCTTCAGACCACGGGCACGGGCGAACGAATGCCATCCGCGGGTCAGGTACACATGTCCGGTGGAGGTGACCTCGACCTCCACCCACGAGGACCCGTTGCCGCAGCCGTCAGACTGTAGCTGTAGCCCGACAGGTCCCGCTACCGGCAGCTCCTTCTCGAAGGAGCATGGAACTAGAAGCCAGGTGCCCAGAGGCCCGCGCGGGTGCGGTGGCCGGCTAGCCACGGCACGCCTTCCCCCTTAGCCATGGCCACTAGGCCCCCCGCGATTGCCCCCGTGGGGAAGGCCCCTGTCCCAGCTGTTGGAGCTGTTGTGAGCAGTCAGATGCTGATGCGCGCACCCCGTGATGATGTCACCGGTGCGGCGCAGACTTGCGGGGTGGCCGCGCCTTCGGCCCCACCTAAGAGGCCTTGCCCTTCTCTTCGGCTGAGAAGCTCCTTGCTGGCACCATGGTTACTTCAGCAAGGTGGAGGATGCGGCGGAGATAGGAGAACGGGGAGGCAACAAGGAGAAGATGGGCTAGGGGCTCCGCACCCCTCACCCTTTTATAGGCAGAAGAAGGATAACCGGCGCCCCTCCATGTTCTGAGTGATAATAGCCTTGCTGCATGCACCAGGCTACTGTCAACTCAGAACAGTTGCCGAGGTGTCGTGGGGGAGCAGAGGCGTCCATGTCCTGTCAAGCGCCACGCATCAGCCTGGCCCGCAAGTGATTGGGGCCCGCGGCACTTCACTCTTGCCCCTTGGCTTCGCCTTGAAGCCAGCCCGAGCGCGCCTTCGGCCGGGGGCTACAGTAGGCATTCCGGGAACCAGGGTACCTAGACTTGCCTGCCTGCGGCCCGCGTCGTGGCTTCCTCAATGGCCTGGTATGGCCCATTGGCAAGACCACCAAGACAAGACCCTCACGAGGTCCCCGGCTTTGCGAGGCGGGCGACACCAAGACCTCCGAGGGGGGTGGCCTGCTAGGCGGTCTGCTGAGGAGCGGATATTTCTATGCAAGTACCTAGCCTCGTCAGGCTGCGATGATGTGAGCCATGACGACCATGGCCAGGTGGGCGCCAGCGAGTATAGAGGAGATAGTTTCCTCTTTCGTGCTAAGGAGGCAAGGATGAGTGCTGGTTCCCGAGGAATACCCCAAAGGTTTCGTTTCTGGTGCCAAGACCACGGGCTCGGGAGGGCTGAGGTCATCACGGAGCCCATCTATGCGGTATGACCAGAAGCTTTGCAGGTGAAGACCACCTTTCGTCAGGATTAGATGTACTACTTGTCCCCATTCTAGTTGTCCGTTGTGGGACCCCTTGCTGCCTAAGATTCAAGGGAAGAGGACCAAGGCCACTATAAATATAGGTTAGCCGCCCCCGTAGAGAAGGATCGAACCAAGACCAGATCCCTTCCGCCCTCACCAGCTTGGCCCTCGCGAGGCTGTTCATCCTCTGTACTTGTTCATCCTTAGCTTCTCGTGAGGCCAATCCACCACAAAGCATGAGTAGGGTTTTACACCGCAAGGTGGCCAGAACCTGGGTAAACTGCCGTGTTCATCTTCTTCCCCGTTCGTGCGTGTACCAGGTGAGGCTAGGCTGTAGGGCGACGAGCTTGATACTTGAGGGGTTGAGATCTTCTCACACGCCGTACAGTTCGAACCTTCTTGGGTCTATGAAGCCTTGAATCCGACAGACCCTGCCTGTATGTACGTACGTAGCCGGATTTACTTTCTTGCGGCGTGGCTGTATGTACGTGTACCCGGTATATATAGAAGGGACCGCGTGACATGCTATGCCGGAGACTGTACTATGACATGTATCACTCCTTACTCGGCCACGGTTCATCACTATAGAGAGACTGACTGACCGCTATGTACATACACGTTTGCGACCAAACAGATAATGCTACCTATGCTTCCACCTGGTGGGTCCCAGCTGTGAGGGGGTAAGGAGGAACTTCTTTCCATGTAAAGATGTAACTAGTGGGTCCCAGCTGTCACGGGGAAACAGTTTTTTGCAAGATACAGAGGCCCTTCCAGTGGGTCCCCGCTGTCAGGTGGGGGAATCATTATTTTGTGCGCAATAAGGAGGCACTTCCTTGCGTGCGGCCTTGGACCCAGCTGTCAGCCTCTCCATGCACAGTCATCTTCGGATGGATGTCGTTCATTGACTATGTTGACCACTCCGCGTCGAGAGCACCAAGGCGATGGACAATGACGAGGCCTAGGAAGGGAACGACACGGAGCTGGGGAAGACTCGGTAGTTTTTTCCCACACAGAGGGGAGTACCAGGGTTTACTAGTTCGTCCGCCGTCGCCAGAGAATAACAGCAGGTCTGGGTGAGTACAGGGATGGCCATGCCTGCGATGGGAGTAGGGTGGGGTGGTGAGGCCTGCGCGGTAGCACAGCCGGCCATGAGAGGCAGGAGAAGGCGACACTGCTGGTGTTGGTTTGGGCGGCTGGAGCAAGAAACTAGAGGTTGAAGAAGAAGCACGATCGTTGGATGGACATCGTACGGTCACTACAGCTAGAATCGTTTATATTGACTAAGTTGAGAAAGCCATGTGTCCATGTCAACTTAGTACGCCCACCAGTCATCCTCCAAATATGGTGGGTCCCAGCTAGCACGGGCTAATCATTTTTTCTATGCGTAATATGGAGGCACTTCCTTGCGTGCGAGGATATAGCTGGTGGGTTGGACCTGTCAGCAGCAGGAACATTTTTTTCATGAAATACGGGGGCCCTTCCAGTGGGTCCCCGCTATCAGGTGGGGGAATCATTATTTTGCGCGTAATAAGGAGGCACTTCCTTGTGTGCGGTCGTGGACCCAGCTGTCAGCCTCTCGACGTATAGTCCTCTTCCGATGGATGTCGTTCGTTGACCACGCCATGACGAGAGCACCAAGGATGTGGATGATGGCGAGGCCTAGAAAGGGAACGACACGAAGCCAAGGAAGACTCGGCAGTTGTTTCCCACGCGGAGGGGAGTATGAGGGTTTACTGGTTTGTCTGCCATCGCCGGATTATAACAGCAGGTGTGGGTGAGTAGAGTGATGGCCAGGCCAGCGATGGGAGTAGGGTGGGGTGGTGCGGCCTGCACGACAGCAGTGCCGGCCACGGGAGCCAAGAGCAGGCGGCAGGCCGGCGCTGATTTGGGTGGCTGGAGCAAGAAACCAGATAAGCAGCATGGCCGTTGGATGGACATCGTATGGTCACTGTAGTTAGAATCATTTATAAGCCGCGCTGCCGTGTCCGTTCGCTCCGGAGACATCGACTACATCGAGCAGGCTGAGCCCCGAGCGCTCGCCCGCTTTGGAGTCGCCCCTGACCCTATCTTCCCAAACTCCGGCCGCCGAGATCCCATCGTCGCCCCGCTCAGCTCCGGCCTTCCCCGAGCCCGCTTCGACGCCTGCTGCGATCGCCGTGAGCCCTGCTCCGTCCTCCTCCTATCCGTTACCTCTCTCATGCACCGTATGCACCGCACCACGCTCACCCGCACCCGCCGCCGCCTAGCTCATCGCCGACGTCACTCCGGCCATCCACCGGCCACACCACCGCGTCTAACACACTCACCGCACTCGCAGGAACCCGTAGCACCACTCCAGGCGCCTCGCCGTGCCCTGTAGCCTCGGGTTCGACCTCACCCGAGCTCCGGCAGCCGCACAACTCGTTGCCGCAACGTTTTCGGCCACCCCGAGCTCCACCACTGCCACCCAACAACGCGGCTTGCTCCTAGCTACACGTAGATGCTCTCCGCCGTCCATTTGGTCACCGAAGCATGAAACCCGCACTACCCCGCCGCGTCTGGCTTCGCCGGCTGCTAAACGCCGGCAAGTTTGACCCTGTTTGACCCTGGTTGACCCCGTGTGGGCCCAGGTTGACTCCCCCTGAGTCTATGGCAAGTGGGACCGCTCTGCTAATTAACTTAGTTAAGCACTAACTAAATTTAGTTAGTTAATTAACTACTGACACGTGGGTCCCACTGGTCAGGTTTGACCTGGACCGGCTCCGTTGACCGCTGACGTCACCCTGACGCAATGCTGACGCATTAATTCAATTACTGGAATTATTCTTATACAGGAAATTCCAGAAAATACTACAAACTTCAAAAATTCATAACTTTTAATCTGTAGCTCCAAATGCAAAGATTTGTATACGAAATTTGATCAAAAAAATTCAATCTTTCCATCTGTAATGGTTTCATGCATGACATAACAATTTAACCCTGTTGTTTAGGTGAAACAAGCTAATGCACTTATAAGACTTAATAACATAAGCTTTCATTTGAACCTTTGATTCAAATGGACTCAAACCAACTTGTTTCACAATGCATTAGCCAGGACACCTCATATTGCCATGTCATAGCATGCATCATATTGTTGCATATTGCCATGTGATGATTGTGTTCTGTGATGTATTTCATGGTAGGTTCTGCCTCCGAGGATATTCTCGAGTATCCAACTGAAGGGCAGTACCCTGCTACTACTCCATCAGGCAAGCAGCCCCATTGCTCTTATCGATACAATCCCATGTTCTCGCTCCTGCTCTCAATTACTACATTAAGACAACAACGTTTCAAACTGCTGTGTGCTGTGGTAGTTGAACCCTTATCCTCTGCATGACCTGTCATTGCCACAGTAACTAGATGAAACCCACTAGCATGTGTAGGAGTTGTTTGAGCCATGTATGTGTTTCCTACCTTGCTATGCCTGCTATGCTTAGAGTTGCGTCAGGTCTGGTTCATCTGGGTGATGGGCTAGAGTGAAATGAATACGCCGGTAATGTGAGGGATGTGTTGAACATGATTTGGTAAAGGTATCGATGAGAGGCCATGTAGGAGTACATGGTGGGTTGTTTCATTGAGGCCGTCCTTAAGAACTTATAGAATCAGTTACTACCATACATTAGGCCCGAAACCAATGGACCCTCTCGGCTTCGTAACCAACCTAGTTCTCTGTCCAGGAGTTGCAACTAGTTTCTGGTGTTTATAGGTTATGTGTTGGCGGCTGAGCGTAGCGTTGACCCTAGGGGTGGGCTATGAAGCGGTAGATACACCGTGGCACGGTGTATCGAGTCGCCCGTTTGGTGTCTCGGGAACCCTGTACACATCGTTTGGGGACGTATGTGGAAACCTCGGCCGGAGTCCCTGCGGATGGAACCTGGATAGGCGATAAACCTGGACTAGAGACTTGAGTGTTTAGGTAGGCCGTGGCCGACACCCGCGTTGGTCTTCCGCTTGAAAGTTGCCGAGTACATGTCGTGTAAACGGCGGTAAGTGGTGAGAGCGTGTATGAAGAAGTACACCCCTGCAGGGTTAACATCATATATTCGAATAGTCGCGTCCGTGGTAAAGGACTACTTGGTTGCCTATACAGTTCATAGACAAGGTAATGGTTACTACTAAAACACTTAGGATAAGTGTGAGTACCGCGGATGTCCCTCTCGTAGGATGACGAGGGATGATCCACGGTGGAGTATTGTGTTGGCGATAAGTGGACTCGTGTGTGAAAACTATTTTACAAGTGGTGTCTCGTAGGATAGCTTAGCCAAGAGTCAAAGCTGGCTTGCTGCAATAACAACAACACCTTCTTGAGAATGAGCATGTATAGTAGGATCTGTTGTAAGACTTGCTGAGTACCTTTGTACTCATGTTGCTTTCATTACTATTTTCAGACGACAACACCGCCCCCTCCGACGGGTTTTATGTAGACCTCGACACCGATGAGTGACTTGCCACCCAGGTGGTGGTTCTGGCCATGGAGGGGCCTATGTAGATAGAAAGGCTTCGTCAAGCCTTCTTCCTTTCTAGTGTCTGTACTCAGACTAGTTTGCTTCCGCATGTGCTTGTATGCTTGTATGACTTGAGTGTCGGGTCATGTGACCCCTACCTATATGAACATGTTATGTATGGTTCTCAGGAGCCTTGTACTTTGAGTTGTAGAGTTTTGTTGTGATGCCAGGTTGTATTTACACATATCGAGCATATTGTGTGTATGATTGAAATGCTTGGTATGTGTGGGATCCGACAATCTAGTTGTTTATCCTTGACAGCCTCTCTTATGGGGAAATGTAGTCTAGTGCTTCCATGAGCCATAGTAGTCCGCTACAGCCTGGTTCACCGGAGTCCTGCTAGCCCAGCACTACTGCTTAGGACACTTGACTGGCCGGCATGTTTATCACTTCGTTCCTATCTGTCCCTTCAGGGAAATGTCACGCAGTGACATCCGGAGTCCTGCCTAGCCTGCTACAGCCCGGGTTCCCGCAGTCCTGTTAGCCCAGTGCTACAGCCCGGATTCACACGCTGATGACCGACATGCTCGATGTGATTCATGTATGCCTGTCCCCATAGGTTTGTGCCGCTTTGGGTTCACGACTAGCCATGTCAGCCCGGGTTCTCTGTCATATGGAGCTAGCGACACTATCATATCCGTGAGCCAAAAGGCGCAAACGGTCCCGGGCCATGGTAAGGCGACACCGAGGGAATACCATGCGTGAGGCCTCAAAGTGATATGAGGTGTTACCGGCTAGATCGATGTGACTTGGAATCGGGGTCCTTACAGCATTGGCATCAGAGCCGGACTGCCTGTAGGTTTGTTGAGCCAAACTGGTCGATGTCGAGTCTAGAAATGCTTTAGTTATATGTAGGGGAATTGATTGTGGGAGGGAACGTAAGGCTCTTTTACTCCTTTACCTTATGCCCTCTGATCTGAGTCATTCTCTTCTCATTCTATCTGGGTTAAGGACTAGGCTCTCTTCTCTCTATCAGGTTCACATGTTACTAATGCATAGTAAGTTATAGGATAGTGGGTTCAAGCCTCAGTTCAGTTTCTACTATTTTAGTATGTTGTCAGTTCAACCAGAACCTTGATATGATGTTGTTGAGTGGTTTTGCAAACTGTTGTGAATGTCTCAAATCTTTTTCTGAGCATTTACAGCCGTTATGCTGTCCGATTTCTCCTAGAAAATACTAATGCCTTTGCATTATTCAGTGCTTTCAGATGGCCACCCGTTCCCAGAACCAAGTGGTTCGTCTGACAAGGTGCCTCGATGTACCTGGTCACACGGCCATGTTGGTCCGAGTGATGGTCGAGACAGGCTATCGATGGTATCCTGAATATACCGTCGAGGAGCAGTTTTGAGACTTCAACCAGAGCCAATACCTTTGTACTGTCAGGATATACCCCTCTTATCCTGGAGCCACTGAACCCCTCCACTTCTCTTATGGACTTGGGGTCACTATCGAGATGTTCGTGTAGGACGCAGCTTAATCAATGATGACTATCATTCAAGCCAAAACTGCCTTGCTGCAGAACACCGATTTTCGCTACATGCCAGCCTCACTCCCTGGGGCACACGGGTACTATCAGGCTTTGTACTATGACTCTACACATGAGGATTCACTACTCCGCACCACTGCCAAGATGCTCGAGGACAAGGACCGCGAAAATCGTGCCTTGCGAATGGAGCTCTTCATCTCTTGTTCTGACCATTGGGCCACTTTGACACGGTTTGCACCTGCCGTGCAGGTCGGATACATGGACATGAGGGACCTGTACCCCGTGCAGTCTGGGTTGCCAGATTGTACGGACTGGCATGATGTAGGAGGCATCACCCCTCCTAGTGGTCCCCGGCTGCCACCGTTTGTTGGACCAACGCCACATCCGAGTCCCTATGGCCCTCAAGCTCCACAGGACCGTCTATTCCCAGATGATCATGTTCCGCTTCCAGGTTTTGGTGGTGACTTTTATGAGGATTACTACGGAGCTGTCTGAGCTAGTAGTAGTTTCACTAGTACTGTCATAGTTGTATTCTCCACAGTCCTGCGTGACCCGTGGGATACGACTTGGTGTGTATCACGCTCTGGAGGTGTAGAAATAATGTATAGGAGCTTGGAATTCCTCCGATGAGATGTAACGTCTTTCAACGTAGTTGTACTCTAGCCTGGGCTTATACTAAATTATGTATAGTGTGTATGACCGATGGTATATATATGGCAGTTTCTATATTACCATGTCGTGCAATGAACATCTCAGCATTCCATGTTATCCGTTACATTCCGCACTTCCTTGCCAAGATTGTGCCATCCTTGTCTAAACCATTTTCTAGGATGGTCAACACCCGCAGCAACCCTGCCGCCCCGGAGCAGGGGGAAGCCAGTGTAGCTAGGGATGGGAATCTGCCTCACCCGCCTTCTATGGCCGAAGTTATGGTGGATGCAGAAAGAAACAAGCGTGAGACTAACCGCTTGCTGGAGCGGATTGAGCAGAACACTGCACGTCATCAGAGAAACGACTTGCTGTCAATCAATGACTTTATCAAGTTGTATCCACCAAAGTGTAATCATTCCGTCGAGCCACTCGATGCGGATGATTGGCTTCGCAGCATCACCCATAAGCTACGTTCTGCCAATGTAGCCGAAGCTGATAAGGTTACCTATGCTGCCTATCACCTCAAAGGCCCTACTAGCCTTTGGTGGGAAAACTTTGAGGCTATGCGCCCAGTCGGCAAAATCACTACTTGGGCTGAATTCAGTGAGGCTTTCTGTAAGCATCACATCCCGGAAGGTCTCATGGATCGTAAGAGGGAAGAGTTCTGCAATTTCACCCAAGGCAGACTGACTGTGGATGCATACAGCCATGAGTTTGGAAATTTAGCACACTATGCTCCTAAAGAGGTACCCACCGACGCTAAGAAGCAGGCAAGGTTTCGTAAGGGACATAGCCCCAAGATTCGCCGTGATCTTCGTCTGCACGAGTGCACCTCCTTCCAGGAGCTGGTCAATAAGGCCATCAGTGCTGAGATAGGTCAGACTGACTATGACGCTTCACGCAAGCACTCCCATGATTTTGGTTCTTCATCCGCTCTGGATCTCAGAAGCGCCGGGTGTGGATTCCAAGCACAGCACTGCCACCCAGGTTCACCCCGAGGCCATCCTTCTAGGCGCCTCGCCCCAACCAGCAGTTTGCACCGCCTAAGCACTATGGTGGCCCTGCTGCTAATGCTGCTCCACGCCCCAATGTTGTGACATGTTTCAAGTGTGGAGAGCCGGATCACTACAGTCGAGAGTGTCCCCAGAACAACAACCCCAACCAGTCTGGAATGTCCGTTGGCCGTGGTAAGCCAGCGGGAAAGACATTCTACGCCAAGCCAGCCACCACTACACGTGGCCATGTCAACTATGTCTCCGCTGAGGAGGCTCATGATGATCCTAACGTCATCCTTGGTACACTCCGTTGTTAATTGCCATCTGTCATCTGTTCTTTTCGATACTAGAGCATCTCACTCATTCATATCTGAGAGCTATGCTTGATTGCATAACACGACACTCTATGAAATGCCCACTTCCATGGTAATTCAAACTCCGGGTTCCAAATGGCAAACTTCTAGAGTAAGCCATGGGAACGAAATCCTTGTCGATAGACTTGTCTTCCTTGCATCTTTAATCACTCTCAAGTCCTCGGACATAAACATCATCTTGGGTATGGACTGGATGTCAGCCTCATTATGCTAAGATTGATTGTGCCACTAGAACCGTTCAACTTACTCACCCATCGGGCAAGACAGTCAATGTCTTAACTCGAGTGGCCAAGCGCCAGCTTTACTCCCTAAATGCCAACCCCCTTCCAGACCTTGAAGATATTCCGGTAGTGAGGACTTCGGATGATTCGAAGAACCGTGATAACCCACAAGTATAGGGGATCGCAACAGCTTTCGAGGGTAGAGTATTCAACCCAAATTTATTGATTCGACACAAGGGGAGCCAAAGAATATTCTCAAGTATTAGCAGCTGAGTTGTCAATTCAACCACACCTGGAAACTTAGTATCTGCAGCAAAGTGTTTAGTAGCAAAGTAATATGATAGTGGTGGTAGTGGAAACAAAAGTAAAGACAGCAAAAGTAATGTTTTTGGTATTTTGTAGTGATTGTAAAAGTTGCAGCGGGAAAGTAAATAAGTGTAAACCAGTATATGGAAAACTCGTAGGCACCGGATTAGTGATGGATAATTATGCCGGATGCGGTTCATCATGTAATAGTCATAACATAGGGTGACACAGAACTAGCTCCAATTCATTAATGTAATGTAGGCATGTTCCGTATATAGTCATACGTGCTTATGGAAAAGAACTTGCATGACATCTTTTGTCCTACCCTCCCGTGGCAGCGGGGTCCTACTGGAAACTAAGGGATATTAAGGCCTCCTTTTAATAGAGAACCGGAACAAAGCATTAACACATAGTGAATACATGAACTCCTAAAACTATGGTTATCACTGGGAGTGGTCCCGATTATTGTCACTTCAGGGTTGCGGATCATAACACATAGTAGGTGACTATAGACTTGCAAGATAGGATCAAGAACTCAAATATATTCATTTAAACATAATAGGTTCAGATCTGAAATCATGGCACTCAGGCCCTAGTGACAAGCATTAAGCATAGCAAAGTCATAGCAACATCAATCTCAGAACATAGTGGATACTAGGGATCAAACCCTAACAAAACTAACTCGATTACATGATAAATCTCATCCAACCCATCACCGTCCAGCAAGCCTACGATGGAATTACTCACGCACGGCGGTGAGCATCATGAAATTGGTGATGGAGGATGGTTGATGATGATGACGGCGACGAATCCCCCTCTCCGGAGCCCCGAATGGACTCCATATCAGCCCTCCCGAGAGGTTTTTGGGCTTGGCGGTGGCTCTGTATTGTAAGACGTGATGATTTCTTCTCTCTGATTTTTTCTCTCTCCGAAAGCAAATATATAGAGTTGGAGTTGGCGTCGGAGGGCATCCAGGGGGCCCATGAGGTAGGGGGGCGCGCCCTAGGGGGGGGGCGCCCCCCACCCTCATGAGAAGGGTGTGGGTCCCCTGGTCTTCATCTTTGGCGAGGATTTATTATTATTTTTTATAAGATGTTCCGTGGAGTTTCAGGTCATTCCGAGAATATTTGTTTTCTGCGTATAAAACAACATCATGGCAATTCTGCTGAAAACAGCGTCAGTCCGGGTTAGTTCCATTCAAATCATACAAGTTAGAGTCCAAAACAAGGGCAAAAGTGTTTGGGAAAGTAGATACGACGGAGACATATCAACTCCCCCATGCTTCGATGCAAAGATGTCCCAATTCTCATGGATGAACTCGATGAGCGTGCTTTCCTATTTCAGATCCATGTTGGAACTGATAATAAACGGTTGAGATGAGTCGCCATGGACAAAATCAACCTTTTTGGTATCATCCGCCGATAATAGGCTCTCGTTTGTGAGAAGCTTATACCCAAACCTGCCCCAAATGCGACAGAAAATTTACCACGACATGTTGATGCCACTCCATGATAGCATCCCAAGTTTCATGAATTTCAGACGAGTTTTGGATTTACTAGAATTTAAAAACCAGGTATCTCAATGTTTTGCCGGCAATCATCAGTGCCCTGGTGTTTGAAATTCATTCCCATTTATTGCATGGGACCTAATCATGCACCCATGGACACATATTTGATTTTTCAACCAATTTATATGCACTAGAGCATGTGCAGGTATTTCAAATTTGAATTATGCACATAAAATGCTTAGAAAACCCAGTTAATGTATAAAAATGTCCAAACGAACCCCCAAAAATTCCAAAACATAACACAACACTCCTGTTGCTCTATGTTATCACTAGAAAATTTTTGAATGCAATAAGAGGCAACGGATATCGTTTCATCCCCAAAGGTGGCACGTTCCCTACTGAAACCATTAGGCTTGTTGTGAGAAGCTCTGGTTTGTGAGAAGCTTATAACCAAACATGCCCCAAATGGGACAAAACTTTTACCATGGCATATTGATGCCGCTCCATGATACCATGCCAAGTTTCATGAATTTCAGATGAGTTTTGGATTTACTAGAATTTAAAAACCTGGTATCTCAACATTTGCGGCCAAGTGACGGTGGCAGGGTGTTTGACATTCATTCCCATTTCTTGCATGGGACCTAAGCATGCAACCAAGGACACAGATTTCAATTTTCAACCAATTTATATGCATTAGAGTATGTGCATGTAGTTCAAATTTGAATTATGCACATAAATGCATTGAAAACTCAATTAATGTATAAAAATGTCCAAACGAACCCCGAAAAATTCCAAAAATTAACACAACACCCCTATTGTTCTATATTGACACTAGGAAAATAATTGAAATCAAGAAGAGGAAGAGGATATCGTTTTGTCCAGAAAGGTGAAACATTCCCTACCGAAACCATCACACATGTTGTGAGAAGCGTATACCTAAACTTGCCCCAAATGTGACAAATTTTTTACCATGGCATGTTGGTGCCACTCCATGATAGCATGCCAAGTTTCATGAATTTTGGACGATTTTTGGATTTACTAGAATTACAAAAGAAAGTACGTCCACGTTTATCAGAGAGCCACGGTGCCGTGGTGTTCGAAATTTATCCCCATTTCTTGCATGGGACATAAGCATAAACCCATGGACACATATATGATTTTACAATCCATGTTGGTGCACCGGAGCATGTGCATGTAGTTTAATTTTGTATTGTGCACTTGAAATGGCTATTAAACCAATTTAATGTATAAAATGTCCAAAAAAACCTTGAATAATTCCAATTCTTTTACGACACACATTTAGTTGCATGTTCACTGCAGATAAAAGGTCTAGCAAGTCAAACACCGTCCATTGCCGCTATGACCCCATTATGTAATACAAATAAAGATGAAAAATCAAGTAGATCCCACATTGTTTATTATCACCAACCGTGTGGGATGCAGTACAAAATATCCTGGAGCACCGTCTGTGTATCGTACACCTATGGCTTACGTGAGAAGGTGCATCGGCTACAGTCCACAGCCGGCGTGTCAAGCACACTAGCTCGCTCCCTGAATACTCCCACCTCTGCATTCCTCGCAATCTCGAAAATATTAGTCGTAATCTCAAAAATATCTACCGCCTGGAAGATTTTAATGTTTGATAGCACACGATTAGTATGTGCGAACCGTGTGCGATGTCTGTGACACCCGCTCTACTTCAGTCCCTTGATTCAAATTTTCAGTAGCCCCGACATTTTACTCCCTCCTCTGCATCCCTCGCAATCTCAAAAATATCTGCTCGCCTTCGATCCAAATTATCAGTAGCCCCGCCTTGTTACTACCACTTAGTAAAATTTTCAGTTGCCGCAGTATTTCCTCAAACACCACCTTGCCCCCTCCACACATACCACACACTCCCCAAAACCTCCACTCACACAGACACACAGCATGTCCAAAACCATTGGTAGTTCGTCGCCATCACCGCCGCCTCCATCCTTAACCTCTGCCTGTGTGCTGGGGAGCTCTAGGAGCCAATGGCCAAAAAGAGGTTTATCGCGGCCTTTTGCCTGATGTTGGCGAGGTGGCCGCTGAGGTATCCCCACCGTCCTCCGCAGGCTCGATCCGCCTTCGCAGGTCCCCCGATCCACCCGCCGTCGCGCCCCTACGCCGGCTCAAGGACTTCCTCGTCCTCCCTCTGACCCAGCAGTCGACGAGGTCCTACCTCGGGTTTTGGCAGTGACGGTGGGGGACGTGGGTCGGCGAGATTATAGATCGGGAGACCCACACCTGTTTGTGGCTCTGTAGCTTCCACATGAGGGAGCTCGCGGCCCTAGAGTACGGCCGCTGGTAGGTCTGCTACCACAGCGCGATAGCTAGGCTCAATTTCCCCTTCGACACATGTCCGGTCGACCTCGTTCCACTGGAGCCAAGGGTGGTGAGCTCGGCTATGGCACGGGATTACCGCGAGGCATGGGAGTGCCTTGAAGCCGAGGCCGCCGACGAGGCCTACATGCAAGAGCTCCACCGGCAGCACTCGAAGCTCGTGGAGGCAGAGTGGTCGATCTTTGCTGGCGTGGTGGGCGGTGAGGTTATCGCGCTCTCCTCCGATGATGTGGTCGAAGTCGGCGAGGACGATGGCGTGAAGGGCGTCGAGGTGGGCCCTGAGGACGAGGAGATCGACATCGACGAGTGGAGGAGTGCCTTCCCCAACGACCTAGATGACGGCACCATCCCGGACCTGGCTTGCGGCACACCGTACATGACGAGGAAGGATTGGCTTGACCTCTACTTTGACCGAAAGTAGTTTAGCTTAGTTCAAATCTATGTTTTATGTTCGGTTATGCAAGACTATCTATGTTTATGTTTGAATGCATGCTACTTTCGGTTGAACCTACTTTGAACTTGATCAAATTGAAGTTTCAACGTTAAGTTTAGGGGATCGACTAGAAAAGGCCAAAAATTGCTGGAGTATATATATATCCACTAAGGGTTTTCGTCCTTTAACTTTTAAAGGATCGGCTAGAGATGGCCTTATGACTTGTTTATTCCAATTCTTCACAATGTGATGCTCTATATGTGCAACTATTTGCCGTGCTGTTCAATTTCATCAATAACAGTTTCAACAATACCACCATGAATTATGATATTTGGTTGCTGTTAAGGATATTGCAGTTAACATGCCTTTTCATTTTTTTAACAATAAATAGTGTACTTTAGAACTTCACAATAGTAGTTTGAATTACTATTTGCTTGTTTTTAAATGTTATGCCCGATGCAATTAACACACCTTTCCACTTCTTGTTTTTCTTAACTAGTGTGCTTAAGCCTGCACACTGAAGCTATCATTTGTAGATTATGTTCTCTACCATGGATATATTTGGTTGATGTTTAGCCTATTGTGCTTAGCATGCCTTTATATGTACTCATACAGGACAATATTGAGAACAGTGTTGTTTTCCATCAATGTTAGTTTCATCGCGTTGCTTATATGTACTCGTTTAAGGATATCGGTAGCTGGTGCCATATAGGCTAGGGCTGATAAGGGATTAATCATCAAATCGGACATTTCACTGAATATATCTGTAACCCATTTATCACTAGGTTAACTAGGGCCATATTTAATATATCTGAGGCTACATAGCAACATGCATTGTACTGAATGACTAAATATGCAATCCCAGGCTACATAGCAACAAGGAAGCGTGTTACCTTAATGTTCTGATGATGTCTAGATATACATGTAATAAAATCTTATATAATGGGATGGAGGGAGTGTTGTACTACATCATTTTTCAATTGTTGTTTAGCTTCTAATATTAACTTGGTGCTTTTAGGTACATATATCATTCCCAAAGATCCAAAATTTAACCCTTTCTGTGCATGGGGCAATGAGATATTCATGAGCCAACAATAAGTGAGGAAACTGATAAAGACTGTTATTAAAATGGGTCAAAAGATGTCAATCGAACTATTTGTTTACACTTTATGCAAGACAACAGTGAACTGCAGGATGGTAAGTAAGAACCATGTAGCCTTCTTTTTACTGCCCATAATGAGTTGTGTTAGATGACAATGTCTGAATCTTTTTTCTTTTGTAGTGGATCCTGAAGCAGTTTACTGAAGATTACCTCTCAAACTACATGATTGGTGGTCGGCCATCACAAGGGGTTGGACTAGAGTCTTGCATGCCTTCTGGATCCAGGAGAGCACAATAGGGCCATTCCACTTCACCTTGTTCAGCAACTAGAATGTCTGTCGCCTCTTTCTTTACCATCTGTAATAGTACAATTATAGAACCCTCGTTCATAATTCTTTATTTGGTGCTTATGTAATTCTTAAACATATGTACCTCTAAAACGAATAATGCATTGGTTGTTTGAACCTGATGGATATGAATAAAGATATAACCTGCTTTCTAGTTTAAATTAGGTACAATTTTAAATAGCAGCAATTAAATTAGGGCGAAACTATGGTGTGTAGGTCATTATGGCGCACACGGTTAATAAAGCACAGCATGTGCGATATACATCATAATCCGACACGGTTCATAGAGAGGAAACGTGTATAACAATGCACACAGTTGTCGTTTGCAAAGCGTGTGTGATGTCAGACACTATCACATATGGTGCTGGAAAACTTAATGTGTGTGATTGTCTACCTATCATACAATGTTTATAATCATGAACTGTTTGTGATAGGGCAGGCATCATAAACGTAGAGCCACTAAGGTACGTGCCTGGAATCTGCCCGGAAAACTCCCGTGCCTGGAATCTACCTGGTTTTAGGTAAAACCACAAAACTCTGACTGCGATGGCAATGCGAGCGCAAACGAGTAGCAAGGATGAACCGTTTGGGATATTTGAGATATCGGAAACGGTTATATAGGGACAATTGTATGCATCAAGGCTCCCTATCCCTGACGATTTCTGGGTCATGTGGGAAGGACCCCCCTATTGCCCACACTCACTTGGCGATGGATCCAAATGCCATCACAGAAAGGGGTTAAAAACCGTTTGTATAGCACTGCCGCGTACCAGTGGAAACGTGTCTTCAATTCAGTCCATGAGCTGATGGAATTAGGGGGCAACCCCTTTAGCCAGGTGCGAGCCGGGCCATCCAACATCATTGTGAAATATTTGGCGCACACAACAACGTTAACGTCCAGCATCTCCATAGCTAGCTCGTAACTCTCAATCCAAGCATCCGGAGGATGATCCGCAATGTAATTGGGTACTTTTCGAGTGCCCTTGAAATCCTTGGGCAAATGCTTATTGCATAGAGTCGGCGGTAAGTAAGGAACACCCACTGTTCTAGAATTCATCCCGGCTTCTTTAGAGGCTGGTGAGTTACGTTGGGGTTGATGATGAGCTGCTAACTGAGCCACCAACTCTGCCTCTTGGCGTGCCTTGGCCTGATCTAATAAGGCCTGGACATTGTTATCATCACGTGGCGTGTCATGCCCTCGTGGCCGGTTCCGATGTCGCTCGCTGCTGGAAACCGCTGGGGACTCAATGTGCCTGCTATAACTTCAACTTTGACGAGGAGTTGAATGAACCCGATCACGACTGTATGAGTAAGCCACCCGTTGAGCTACCATTGTCTGAAGAAGCTCCATAACCTTCTGCGTCTCAACTGCGGTAGGAGACTCGCCTTCAATGGGAAGAGCCGCTACTTGGGAAGCTGCAGCAATCGTGTTATCTAGATGCTTGGAAAAATGACTCGGCGGTGTTAACACCTATTGGGGCGGGGTTAAATGCAAATGAGGTGGGTTTGTTGTACATGGTTGAGCTGTCGCCCTGGCCTCGGGTGCCTCGGCGACCCAGGTCATGCCGAGCGGGTTACTCATTCCTGCTCCAAGCGTATTGAAAATTTTCCTCGCTTTGAACTCTAAGGGTAGATGAGTCTGGTCCCTTTTTCACATGACGACATTTTGAGGCATTTTGATCCAGATTAAGCCAGAATGATTATGCCTGGATCCGTTGCGACTCATCTTCCAATGCAGCCCGCTCTGATACCATCCTAGCATTCTCAGTGTTAAGTGCCTCCTTAGCCTATGCTACCTCATCTCGTAGCTTCGCAACCTCCACCTTATGTTGTGCCTGATTTGCGGGGGTTACCTTCGTAGCTAGGAGAGCTGCCAGCGCATCTAGGTGTTCAGACAAAACTTGAGCCGGCGGGCGCACAGGGTCGCTCACCCCGGCCATCGCAGTAGTCGTTCAACCGGAGGTCATAACCATGACGGTTGATGAATTCACCATCCGTTGTGTACCAGCCATAAAAATAACACCCCAGCTCGGCGGCTCATAGATGTCTAGAATACTATCGCCATCGAAACCGCCCCCAAGCCCGTCGTCTTACGATTGATATATTGATTCAGTTTCGCCAATTGAGGACTCATCACCTAAGTAGATGGTTGTCTCTCCAGCTGACATGGAACCTCCTTCGAGATCCGCCCCATGAACAAAACCAACGAAGGCAAGCTTCATGGCAGGTCGGATCTTGGCGGGTCATGCACGCTGAGCCGTCTCGATCGTGTTGGTATAGATGTCTGGCTCAGGCCCTGACTCCCCGATCTTGCCGACGAAGACATGAATCCCGCCAAATGGGACCCAGTACCCATACTCAATTTAGCCGGCCATGGGGCCCCAGCCAGCATAGTCAATGTACAGCTTGCCTCGGCGGCTCTTGGTCATCCGGCCCATGGTGTATCCCTTGATCCCTGCGAAGTTACCCTTGAAGAACTCAAAACCACCATGCTCTGGCCCCACGATGGGCGCCAACTATCATGGATTTGTCATGGAGGATGCCCTAGTGAAAGGGCTTAGGTGTGGAGCCATCGCACTAGGTTAGCTTAAAGGGGTTGAACGGGACAAAGGGACACAAGGAGTTACCCAGGTTCGGCCCCTCTTGATGAGGTAAAACCCTATGTCCTGCTTCTAGTTGTATTGCTTGAGTTTCGATTACAAGGGAGCAAATATGCTTGATCTAGTTCTCGATCGGTACTTTTCCTCAGTTAACCCACTGCCGGGTCACCCCTTTATATACAGGTTGATGCCTGACGGCTTATAGATTCCTAGCTGGCTCACACAAACGTGACCGGCTCGGTTTCTAACTAAACCTGCCTTACAGAACAAGTTATCATATGGCGGTTCGCACCTTCGGGTCTTAAGTCACTTCCGGGTCTTGGGCCTTCTCATCTTAAGCCACCAATGGTGACCTGGCCCCTCCTGGGCGGGTCATACCTCGGAGTTATATCCCCAACAGGGGGAGTACAAGCCAAGGGATGAAACTAACCTCGGTAGAAAATGCTGGCCACTCCCTTTGTTATCCTACATAAGTAGTGGAAAGACATGATCAGTACAACAACCTTAACATCAAACAAATACAGCCAAGGTAAACAAAATCATCTCCAAATGATAGCTTGAATGTGTTGGTTTCAGCATGTTGTTAAAGTGGATATAAAATGGAAGGGAATGTTACCTACAACAGGCTTAACAACCACCAAATATTGCAATTCAAATTGGTATTGTTGAAAATGAATAGAACGTAGCTCATGCTTAAACATCACACTGGATAAATTTGTAAAACAGAAATAAAGGGCATGAGTTAACTACACGAGGCATAACTAGAACCAAATATAGCCATTCAAACTGGTATTAATGAAATTGAGCTGCATATTTCCAACTTGCACATAATGAACATCACATTGTGAATGACTGAAATAAACAAGGCATAAATGATCAGTATAAGAACCAAATATAGCCATTGAAAACTGGACAAAGGCTCACTCCAACCAACCAAACAAGCAAATACAGATAAACAGGGCATATCCTTGAGAACTGGACAAATGCTCACTACAACAAACCTAACAAAGAAATACAGATAAACAAGGCATCTGGTTGAAAACTAGACAAATGCTCACTACAACCAACCTAACAACCAAATATCGATAAACAAGGCATCTGCTTGATAACTGGACAAATTTTCACTACAACCAACCTAACAACCAAATATAGATAAACAAGGCATCTACCCACTATAAACAACCAAATATAGCCATTCGTGAAACTGAATCGGACAATTCATAGCTAAACATCACATAGCCCTATTGAACATTACATTTTTGCATAACTGAAATAATTAAACACGGCACAGTTAAAATACCATATGGCAAAAGCTAATACAACAAAGGGTACGAGTTGGCTAGCTAGAAAAGTTAAGATTTGCTGATAGGATGTTGCCTCACTTGTCATGGATGGGATCCTTCCTGTTGGAAGAGCATAGTCCCATGGTGCGCTCTCTGATGTCGCAGATGGGCTGTTTCACCTTGGAAGATCCTTTGTGGGTGCCTCCTCGTGGTCATGGTCGATGAGATCTGACTTGGCAATTGAGGATCCCAAGCCGCCGCCATAGAACATGTCCTTCACAAATGACAAAATGGGTTTGATGGCGTACAAGGATCACAAATCCTTGACCGCTTGGCGGAGGAGATCAGTGGCAGGGCCTTCGAAGAGATCGATAGCGGTTAAACCATAGGGGATGGGGATGGACCACCTAACCTGTGACATGGCCCGCATGAAGCTATCACTATCAACAAGCTTGATGTCGTAGCCTGCTTTCCTGAGATACAGTAATACGCTAGCCCGCTGACATGAAGCCTTTGGCATGGCAACGTAGTGAACATCCTCGCAGGCTTCCGAGGTGAAGTGTTGCTCTAGGATTGACAGGTCGGGACGAATGTTGGCCACCTCGCCAATGTCCTCTAGAGAGGACATGATAAACTTATTTTTGGCCGAACGCTTGTCGGGCTCCCCAGGATACGTGGTCGGGCTTAGGCTGCGACTCTCTCGAGTAGGGGATGTGGATCTACAGCGGAGGGACACCGTAGGCCTCATCTAAAAACTCAGGGGGGTGATAGTATGGGAATCGTTGGCTAAATTGAACTTTATTATCTAAGATAGGAGGCACTAGAAGACTGGCATGGGTTGGCAGCGGCGAGCTAGGGTTCGAGTGGGGGTGTGGGGACCGTGGAGGGGGGCGTGGGCCGGGGTGGTGTTTGAGGATATGACGCTACTACTATTTTTTTTTAGTCATGGCGGGTGGATATTGTGGTGGAGGATGGAGGGCGACGGTTCAAATGCCTCGGCTACTGGAATTTTAGTATATGGTCGGTGGTGGAGGAGTCGGAGTGACGGATGAAATACCTCGGCTACTTAAATTTGGGTAAACGAATTGATGCGGGGCGGGAGCACCCAAGATCGCACATGGTCCAATAAGAATATGCGTGTATGATAATAAGGAAAAGCGGCGGAACCACCAGTTTTTCCATCGCTCAAGGCAGGTAGTTTTTTTTAGATTTGTAGCTAGCTGGTCTATCGGACACGGTTCGTCCTAATTTTCAGACGTAGATGTGGAATTTATTCTAAATAAACTTCCTGCCTTTGGCTTGCGCAGGTGGTGATTTTACAGCGCACTAGCATCGCACGCGGTTAAGCAACTACCTCCACCCTTGCTCGCACTTGCGTAGTCATGGTGATTTTACAGCGCATTAGCATCGCACATGGTTAAGGAACTACATCCACCCTTGCTCGCACTTGCACAGTCGTGGTGATATCATAGCGCACTAGCATCACACATGGTTAAGCTAGTACCTCCACCCTTGCCCGTGCTTGTGCAGTCGTGATGATTTCACAGTGCACTAGCATCGCACATGGTTAATCCAGTGCACCCGTGTCCGTTGAGCATCATCGGAGTCTTCATATATAGCACCACTTGGCAACAAAGAAACATGAGGGTCAGAAGTCAACCACACCGGCATGTGGCCCAAATTTATATGAATGAAAAGGGTGGCGTGTGATGTTCAAATTTCCAAGGCACAACTTTGACCATGCGGGCCCACGGTTGAGCACGTCGTCGAAGATCGATGTAGGAGTAGGAGGAAACCATTCATGGCCAAACCCACCTCGTTATCTGTCCAAGGATGATATATATATATACCCTTGGGAGCCCACAAATATGTGTGTCGTCACAAAAGCTGCACAAGGGCGATGTGGTCAATCAGAAGACCCTCTTTACCATGCATGTGGCCCAAACATATGTATGGGTGGTGTGTGATTTGTTTAAATCCCCAATGCACAACTTCAATGGGGCACCAACTGCATTACAAACTGAACACCGTACCGCCAAGCCAGGTTCAAGACATGCGATGCCGGTTCCCCAACTCCATGGTGGTGGTGGGGGGGTGTCGTCCAATGCATGTGCCGAAACTTGATTCGGTCTAACATGACACATAGAGCAATAGCAAACCGTCATGGTCAAACCCTTCTCGTACGTTGGGTCAAAGGGATAAATTGTGTGGGCCCCCTCATTATTGATCAAGGATGATATATATAGACCTCGAGGAGCCCACTAATATGTGTGTCATCTATAAACCGCACAAGGGATACGTTCTCGATTAGAACACCCCTATACCCTGAATGCGGTCCGAAATTTTTTATGGATGGTGTGTGATTTGTCAAAATACCCAATGCACAACTACGATGGGGCTCCAACTACATTACTAACATAAATTAAAAACCTAACATCATACCCCCTAGCTAGGTTAAAGACATACGATCTCGATGCCGCAACTTCGAGGCGGGCGGGGGGTGTAGGGGGTGTCGTCCAACGCATGTGCTCCAACTTGATTTGGTCTAACATGGTACACAAAGCAAGAGGAAACCGTCATTGTCAAACCCTTCTTGCACATTGGTTCAAAGGGATAGATTATATGGGCCTACGAATCTCGATCATTCTCCTATTTTTGATAACAAGAAATAATGAAAGAAACATATTCATCAAATTACCAAAACAAGGATCCCAAGGTTTATAAAATCGTCATGACAGGTCACTGTAGACACATTTAGATGATAAATGTCTGTAATGACCGTATCATGGCGCTTTAATGAAGCTTGAGATATGCAACTTCCCATCGGGTCACCCATCCTTACACTCCTCCAGCCCTGACACGCTTAACTTATGCGTTCTATTAGACTCGGCTAGCGGATTGGAAGCCGCCCCTTGCTGATAAAACTTGCCTCTTTGCCTTTAAGGCGTTTCACGCTGGTCACCATATGGGACCTACTCCCTACTATCACAACCATTTGTGCTTTTAGAAACTATGTGCTATCTTTACATGGCAGGTGTGTCGCCACCTAGCCTTCTATGAGCACTTAAACTGGCAGCGGGAAACAAATGGGAGAACAGGCGGGAGACTGATGGGAGGAGTGGCGGGAAATAGTAGTGTGTTTGGATATATAACACCATTAGTATGGAAAACTTAGTAAAGAAGGAAGCGCGAGTGCCAGACGGTTGACTAGAACCGCTTTAAATATCCAGGGTTCATTTGGCCTTTTTATACATTATAATTAAGTTTTATAAGCATTAGTTTAATGTGCATAATTCAAATTAGTGCACCAAAAATGGCTACAAAAATCATACATGTGTCCTTGGATGTATGTTTAGGTCCCATGCAAAGAATGGGAATGAATTACAACCGTCTCAGCGTCTGGCTCCGCCTCGGACATTGAGAATCTCGGTTTTTAAATCCCTGTAAATCCAAAACTCACCCGAAAAATCGTCAAACTTGGCACGGTGTCACGACATGGCACATATAGGTCATGGAATTTTTTGTCCATTTTGGGGCAAGTTTTATTACAAGCCTCTTATAAACCGAAGCTTCTCTCAAGAAGCCTTATGGTTCCGATAGGGAAATGTGTCCCCCTTGTGGGTGAAATGATAATTGCTGCATCTTCTCGCCTTGTATTTTTTTTCTACAAACAACTTGAGCGAGAGGATATCTGTGCTGAAATTTAAAATTATTTAGGGTTCGTTTGGCCTTTTTAAACAATAGTTTAGTTTCCTAGGCATTTAATGTTCGTAATTCAAATTTGAACTACAAATACATGCTCCAGTGCACCAAAATGGCTAGAAAAAATCATGCATGTGTTGTTGGGAGCATGTTTAGGTCCCATGTAAGGAATGAGAATGAATTACAACCGTCTCGACGTCCTAGCTCATCCTCAAACATTGGGAATCTTGGGTTTTAAATCCCCGTAAATCGAAAACTCACCAGAAAATCATGATAGTTTGCATGGTGTCATGACATGGCACATATATGTCGTGGTTAAAAAATTGTCCAATTTGGGCCAATCTTTATTACAAACCTCTTAAAAACCAGAGCTTCTCGCAAGAACCCTCCTGGTTTCGATAGGGAAATGTGTCCCCCTTGTGGGCGAAAGGATAATCGCTCCCTCTTCTTGCCTTGTACTTTTTTCTACAGACAACATGGAACAATGGGAGATTCGTGTTGAACTTTGAGATTATTCAGGATTCGTTTGGCCTTTTTTATACATGAATTGAGTTTTGTAGGCATTTGATTGCATAATTCAAATCTAAACTGCAAATACATGCTCAAGTGCACAAAAATGGCTAGAAAAACCGTACATGTGTCCTTGGGTGCATGTTTAGGTCACATGCAAGGAATGATAATGAATTCAACCATCCTGGTGTCCTAGCTCGGCCTCAAACATTGGAATCTTGGTTTTTAAATCTCTGTAAATCCGAAACTCACCAGAAAATCATAAAATTTGACATGGTGTCACGGGTGTTTGCTTGTGATCCCATGGCCCCACTCAATGTTAGCATTTGATTTGTTCATGTTTTTAACTCATATTCCAGATAATTTTGAATGCCACATGCGGCAACAGATATTATGAAGACAAAATAAAATGGCAACGGATACATGATGAGAAATTTACAATGGCGCGGATAATAATTGTCTTACATATTGTGGATAATATAAATTGCCACATGCGGCAACACCCGAAAGAGACGAGGTCAGGAGAAGAAGGAACAAGGATAAAACGATCTGGGTCGCTATGTACTGTCTCTACTCCTTGATGGATCGCCGGGCGACGAGATCCTCCACCTCCTTCTTCAGTTCCTCACGACTTTGCTTTACAGCAGCCACGTATTCCTCCAGCTCCAGCTCGTGCTTGATGCAGAGCTTCCTCAAGCTACCCATCAGTTCCTCGACGACCGCTTTCAACGTCATCCCCGAGGCACTGCTCTGCTCATGCAGCTTCTTCCAGTCGTCGGCCTCCTCCTCCTTCTCTACGAGCACCTTGAGGAGCTTTGCATTGTCACCCATGAGTTGCTCGTCGACGTCGGTCGCCTTCTGAACCGAGGCATCGCTAATGTTGAGCAGCTTCATCAAGCTGTCGACCGGCTCCTACTGCTTAATTAGGCTAGCGAGAATGTCATCATCACTGCCCAAGGACTTCAGCACCGCCAGCTCGTTGCAATCGTCGATGCGGTGAGTGCGCTTGTGAGAGCCGTCGCATGCCGGTGAGAGCTCGTTTCAGTGCTCCGCGGCACGCCAGGACATCGCTATGGCAGTTGCCGCGTAGCGGCGAGACCTCTGTAGTGCTTCTGCGGCCTTGGTCTTTGCTCCCTGGTTATATGTCGACCTGAAACTCCTCCTACCGGTGATGGCAAAGACCTGTTTTTTGGGTGCCGAGGAGAGGAATTGTGAAGAAATTTTCAAGTGGGTAGTTTTTATAGCCCAGTGCTAAGTGGGAACACGTTTAGGTTGGTTGGTGTGAATAGATTTGCAATTACATCATGGTAATCTAGAATCTCACGAGAAACAAGCTCAAAATTTATTAATGGTTCTAGGATCGAAGCCCAAAATGGTTCCCGGATGGTGTACGTGGGCCCATGTTCTCAGACATGTACATGTCTTCCCACGATCACACATGGTCCAGATATAACCATCGTGTCTGATGGATGGGTCGTCGCGCCTCCCACGAGTGGCAGAAGGTTGACCAGAATTGCAATATGCAGGTGTGGTTGCTTGTTGTTCAGGTGGCCGTGGCGCGCCCTGCACATGCCCTCCTGTGTGCTCTACTTGTCGTTGAGGTGGTTGTGGCATGCTCTGCTCTCGTCCGTCTGCGTGTTTTGCTCGCCATTGAGGCAAATTTAGAATGGCAATGGTTAATAATTATCTTACATATTCAGGATAATTAAAAATGACACATGCGGCAACGCCCAAAACACACACAAGTTACATATTCTTACTGACTTAAAATGTCGATAAACGACATTTGCATACAATTATAATAAAATATAGGCTGGAAGGCTGAGCTGGCGGCCTTCCAACGATGGTCTTCTTGTACTCCATTATCAACATAGCACCGCTTTAAATATCCAGGGTTCATTTGGCCTTTTTATACATTATAATTAAGTTTTATAAGCATTAATTTAATGTGCATAATTCAAATTAGTGCACCAAAATGGCTACAAAAATCATACATGTGTCCTTGGATGTATGTTTAGGTCCCATGCAAAGAATGGGAATGAATTACAACCGTCTCGGCGTCTGGCTCCGCCTCGGACATTGAGAATCTCGGTTTTTAAATCCCTGTAAATCCAAAACTCACCCGAAAAATCATGAAACTTGGCACGGTGTCACGACATGGCACATATAGGTCATGGAATTTTTTTGTCCATTTTGGGGCAAGTTTTATTACAAGCCTCTTATAAACCGAAGCTTCTCTCAAGAAGCCTTATGGTTCCGATAGGGAAATGTGTCCCCCTTGTGGGTGAAATGATAATTGCTGCATCTTCTCGCCTTGTATTTTTTTCTACAAACAACTTGGAGCGACAGGATATCTGTGCTGAAATTTAAAATTATTTAGGGTTCGTTTGGCCTTTTTAAACAATAGTTTAGTTTCCTAGGCATTTAATGTTCGTAATTCAAATTTGAACTAGAAATACATGCTCCAGTGCACCAAAATGGCTAGAAAAAATCATGCATGTGTTGTTGGGAGCATGTTTAGGTCCCATGCAAGGAATGAGAATGAATTACAACCGTCTCGACGTCCTAGCTCATCCTCAAACATTGGGAATCTTGGGTTTTAAATCCCCGTAAATCGAAAACTCACCAGAAAATCATGATAGTTTGCATGGTGTCATGACATGGCACATATATGTCGTGGTTAAAAAATTGTCCAATTTGGGCCAATCTTTATTACAAACCTCTTAAAAACCAGAGCTTCTCGCAAGAACCCTCCTGGTTTCGATAGGGAAATGTGTCCCCCTTGTGGGCGAAAGGATAATCGCTCCCTCTTCTTGCCTTGTACTTTTTTCTACAGACAACATGGAACAATGGGAGATTCGTGTTGAACTTTGAGATTATTCAGGATTCGTTTGGCCTTTTTTATACATGAATTGAGTTTTGTAGGCATTTGATTGCATAATTCAAATCTAAACTGCAAATACATGCTCAAGTGCACAAAAATGGCTAGAAAAATCGTACATGTGTCCTTGGGTGCATGTTTAGGTCACATGCAAGGAATGATAATGAATTCAACCATCTTGGTGTCCTGGCTCGGCCTCAAACATTGGGAATCTTGGTTTTTAAATCTCTGTAAATCCGAAACTCACCAGAAAATCATAAAATTTGACATGGTGTCACGAAATTGCACATATATGTTGTGGCAAAAAATTCTCCAGTTTGGGCCAAGCTTTATTAGAAGCCTCTTACAAACTAGAGCTTCTCGCACCCTCGTGGTTCCGCTAGGGAAATGTGCCCCTCTTGTGGGTAAAACAATAATTGCCGCCTCTTCTCCCCTTGTATTTTGTTTTCTACAGGCAAAATAGAATAACAGGAGTTTCGTGCTGAAATTTGAAACTATTCAGGGTTCATTTGGCCATTTTATGTATTAATTGAGTTTTCTAGGCATTTAATGTCCATAATTAAAATTTGAACTACAAGCACATGCTCTAGTGCAGCAAAATGGGTGGAAAATCATACATGTGTCCTTGGGTGCATGTTTAGGTCTCATTCAAGGAATGGGCATGAATTACAAACGTCTCGTCGTTCTGAAACATTGAGAATCTTAGTTTTAAAATCACAGTAAATCCAAAACTCACCGAAAAATCATGAAACTTGGCATGGTTTCATGACATGGCACATATATGTCGCGATAAAAAATTATCTAGTTTAAGACAAGGCGGACACATTAATAGCTAAAGAAGTCCTTTTGGAACAAATAACTGACACATTAATATAGCAAATTGTTGTATTATTTGAACTGTGTGTGTTCCGGTAACCATTTAAGTGCGGCCACACATCCCTCTTTTTATGGGATAGGAGTACCTTTGTCTTGGTTCATTGGTCCTCTTCATACTTTGTGCCAATATTTAACCATAGTCGGTGCCGTGAGTGTAGCTGTTTGATTAGATGGGACGAGCGCGAGATGTCCGCCATGTACGCTTGATGGGATGCCTGCAAGCAGTCCGCCGTGCAGGCTTGACGGGATGCTTGTGACCTGTCCGCCACGTAGGCTAGACAAGACACGTGCGAGAAGTGCACCGCGCCTACTCACCGGGAAGCGAGCTCTTTGACCTCCACCCACCAGCTGCCTATGTCACTCACAACTTCTCAATTAATGGTGGCCAAGATGCTATTTAACATGCGGTTAATTGAAGCACCTGGACGGAGGGTGTTTGCTTGTGATCCCATGGCCCCACTCAATGTTAGCATTTGATTTGCTCATGTTTTTAACTCATATTCCAGATAATTTTGAATGCCACATGCGGCAACAGATATTACGAAGACAAAATAAAATGACAACGGATACATGATGAGAAATTTACAATGGCGCGGATAATAATTGTCTTACATATTGTGGATAATATAAATTGCCACATGCGGCAACACCCGAAAGAGACGGGGTCAGGAGAAGAAGGAAATCGGATAAAACGATCTGGGTCGCTATGTACTGTCTCTACTCCTTGATGGATCGCCGGGCGACGAGATCCTCCAGCTCCTTCTTCAGTTCCTCACGACTTTGCTTTACAGCAGCCACGTATTCCTCCAGCTCCAGCTCGTGGTTGATGCAGAGCTTCCTCAAGCTACCCATCAGTTCCTCGACGACCGCTTTCAACGTCATCCCCGAGGCACTGCTCTGCTCATGCAGCTTCTTCCAGTCGTCGGCCTCCTCCTCCTTCTCTACGAGCACCTTGAGGAGCTTTGCATTGTCACCCATGAGTTGCTCGTCGACTCCGGTCGCCTTCTGAACCGAGGCATCACTAATGTTGAGCAGCTTCATCAAGCTGTCGACCGGCTCCTACTTCTTAATTAGGCCAGCGAGAATGTCATCATCACTGCCCAAGGACTTCAGCACCGCCAGCTCGTTGCAATCGTCGATGCGGCGAGTGCACTTGTGAGAGCCGTCGCATGCCGGTGAGATCTCGTTTCAGTGCTCCGCGGCACGCCAGGACATCGCTATGGCAGTTGCCGCGTAGCGGCGAGACCTCTGTAGTGCTTCTGCGGCCTTGGTCTTTGCTCCTTGGTTATATGTCGACCTGAAACTCCTCCTACCGGTGATGGCAAAGACCTGTTTTTTGGGTGCCGAGGAGAGGAATTGTGAAGAAATTTTCAAGTGGGTAGTTTTTATAGCCCAGTGCTAACTGGGAACACGTTTAGGTTGGTTGGTGTGAATAGATTTGCAATTACATCATGGTAATCTAGAATCTCACAAGAAACAAGCTCAAAATTTATTAATGGTTCTAGGATCGAAGCCCAAAATGGTTCCCGGATGGTGTACGTGGGCCCATGTTCTCAGACATGTACATGTCTTCCCACGATCACACATGGTCCAGATATCACCATCGTATCCGATGGATGGGTCGTCGCGCCTCCCACGAGTGGCAGAAGGTTGACCAGAATTGCAATATGCAGGTGTGGTTGCTCGTTGTTCAGGTGGCCGTGGCGCGCTCTACACATGCCCTCCTGTGTGCTCTACTTGTCGTTGAGGTGGTCGTGGCATGCTCTGCTCTCGTTCGTCTGTGTGTTTTGCTCGCCATTGAGGCAAATTTAGAATGGCAATGGTTAATAATTGTCTTACATATTCAGGATAATTAAAAATGACACACGCGGCAATGCCCAAAACACACACAAGTTACATATGCTTAGTGACTTAAAATGTCGATAAACGACATTTGCATACAATTATAATAAAATATAGGCTGGAAGGCTGAGCTGGCGGCCTTCCAACGATGGTCTTCTTGTACTCCATGATCAACATAGCACCCTTTCTACCGTTCATTCCAAGTGTCCCGACGCACAACCACGTTCCCCGTCTCCGCCTACAGAGCTGGTTGCACTAGGAGGCTCCTGGGGCTGTTGGGCCTCTTCCAGAAGAGCTTGACAGTGTGCTATCGCGTGCAAAACGGCTCCATTTCCATGTCTCTAAACTAGTAGCAAATTTTGTCCATCACCTGCATCCTCAAGATACCATGTTGGCGATGTTCTACTTCGTCGGGGATGTCACCTCCGCTGAGGATGCGCTCGAGCCTGGCCAGCACATCATCGGGATCGAAGTTGACACGGCCGCCGTCGGCAATGATGAAGTCGTAGGATGGCTGTCTCATAACTGCATCGCAGAGGTCCTTTTCCCATTCCTTGCGGGATAGTAGGCTCTCAATGAGCACCGGTGACGGAGGCACTTCAGCTGGGTCGTCTATCATGCCGCCTAGCAGCTCTGGATCTTTTGCATGGTGGATGTCAAACTCCTCAACACACTTCCTCTACAATATGTCCATTGCGCCCTCAAGGACTTCCATGGCGATATCACCGTCGATGGGCCATGGCGCCTGCACTAGCCGATGAAGCTCTTGTTCCCGACCTACTCTGGCCCGTTCTCCTCGCCGAAGATGTAACATAGGAAGGGGTCGACGTCGAAGCTTTCGTCGGAGCCTGACATGCTTGGAATAACTAATGGTAGATGGGTGTGGACTATATCAATGCACACTGTCACGACAGTGCGTTGGCGCCTGGGACATATGGAGCAAGCCACTTGCTGGTGGTGCGAAACCGATGAGGGAAGAGGCAGGAAGCATTGGCGTGGATTGTGGGACATGTGTATAACATCATTAATTTCTGCACTAGGTGTATGTGTTCGTATAGGTACAACCTCCATCGTGGTTTATTGGCCCCCTTCATATTTTGTCGTACCAAAGTTTGACCTTAGATTTAACTAAGGATATATTAATGCATCTCATCGAAAAAGGTGCTAAGGAGGCTAAGGAGGCTAGGATGAGACGGGTTCCCGAGGAATCCCCCAAAGGTTTCCATTTCAGTGCTACAAGGCCAAGACCACGGTCTCGGATGGTTGGAGGTCATCACGGAGCCCACCGCTGTGTCACGGCCAGAAGCTTTGCAGGCGAAGACCACCTTTCATCTGGATTAGATGTACTACTTGTTGCGTTTCAAATTGGTCATTGTGGGATCCCTTCTCGCCTAGGTTTTGAGGGAAGAGGACCAAGACCACTATAAATATAGGTGAGCCGCCACCGTAGAGAGGGATCGGACCAAAACCAGATCCCTTCAACCCTCACCACCTTAGCCCTCGCAAGGCTGTTCATCCTCTGTACTTGTTCATCCTCAGCACCTCGTGAGGCCAATCCACCACAAAGAAGGAGTAGAGTTTTACACCGCAAGGTGGCCCAAACCTGGGTAAACTGTTGTGTTCATCTTCATACCCGTTCGTGCATCTACCAGGTGACGCTAGGCTGTAAGACGATGAGCTTGAGACATGAGGGGTTGAGATCTTCACACACGTCTTAGAGTATGAACCTTCTTGGGTCTGCGGAGCATCAATCCGACATTTGGCCTGCCAGGTAGGGGCGTGTCGATGTACGCTCCTCTGCCGACCGCGCTTCGTCCTCACCTCGCTACCCCCATGGTAGGTGCCGCCTTGCGGGCGTGGCTGTCTGAGCCGTACGGGAGTACCACGGGTTACCCAACTTTCACCCCCAATCTGCGCCGGGTGCAATGGCCTGCGAAGTTCAGTTCGGCGTTGCCATCGCGGTATGGCAGCATTGCGGACCCCGAAGAGTTCTTCCGGTCATACGAGAAGGCCATCGAGCTAGCTGGAGGCAATTACAAGGCCATGGCGAAATGGTTCCCCCTGGCCCTCACGGAGGCCCCTCGATCATGGCTCCGCGGCCTCCCGCATGCATCGATCTCCTACTGGGAAGAACTTTGCGACCAGTTCGTCACACGCTTCATAGCTCCGGCACCCCATATGGTCGCGTGCATTATCGGCGGGTCGCAGGCGCCTACTTCTGGCCGCCACATCAAGCAGTATCTCCGTCGGCAAGGTGCTGCTCGGCCACGGCGCAAGGATGTGCAAGGCTGCGCTGAGCCTGAAACTGACATCACCTTTGAATCTAGAGACCACCCCAAGACCATGGCGGCCGCAGGTGCCCTCCCTATGTTGTGCATGCCCACCATCAGCAACGTTGCGGTGACCAAGACACTCATCGACGGAGGCGCCGGCCTGAAACTCCTCTTTGTGGAAACCTTCCACCTACTTGAAGTGCCATATGACCAGCTCCTTCCCACAAAGCCTTTCTTGGGGTGGTTAAGGGCTCAGCCACCCCCTGGGAAAGCTACGCCTCTCTGTGACCTTCAACACATGCGACAACTGCCACACCGCGCTCATCGACTTCGATGTTGTCCACATTGGCCTCCCGTACAATGCCATCCTGGGGTATCCGGCCCTCGCCAAGTTCATGGCGGCGACCCATCCGGGCTACAACTTTGTCAAGATGCTGGGCAGCAGCGGCATCATCACGGTGGTCGGGGATACGAAAGACATGGTCCTTGTTCTCAAGCTCGCCTACAGGGCCATGGCTGCTTTCTGCCCTCCCGCCAGGGGCGCCGCGGAAGCTGAGGAGGTGGCGCCTGTGAAGAAAAAGCAACTGTTCTCTCAGGACCGGGCCGAGACAAAGCAGGTGCCTATCGACATCGGGGGCTTGGACCCCACTTTCACCATTGGTGCAGGCCTTCCCCCAGACCAAGAGGAGGCGCTAGTTGGCTTCCTAAGGGCTAACAAAGATGTATTTGCGTGAGAAGCGTCCGACTTGGTTGGTGTCCCAAGGGAGGTAATTGAGCACCACTTGATGGTGTGCCCAGGTGCACAAGAAAAGCAAGTGCTCATCGTCTAGGAGGTCGGCAAGTGTGGCACCCCGGCTCAGAGCAATCGGTTTGCCATCCATTGCCAGCCCAGAGACCATGTCTTCTGGCAACACAACATCTTGGTACAGAAAAAAATCGTTTTGTTGATGTTAGTAGATCATAGTTCATATTACAATAGGTGACGAGGCCAAGCGGCACACACGGTGCGGCTGAACAATATGTACATTATTTAGTGAACATAAAGAGGCCTCGATCGTAGCAACTACGCGGCAGCGAAACAACGGCGTAGTGGAACTCCATAGCACAGGGACACCAATGTGGACACGATCTAGACTCGGACAGCACTCCTTTCCAACGAGACTTCCCAGAAAGCTGGCATGACACGACAGGTTAGTACATTGAATGTACTTGCAAGCTCACAACAAACATAAACATAATGACAAACAATATCATGATATTTAATCGATTGATTTACTAATGCAACATCATATCATACATGTTGTGATCATGCTCTTGTGATATAAGTCCTTCTGACTTGCTTACCAATGGTGATCGTTCTTGGATCACAAACGGACCGACCTCATGGTCTTTGATCTGGTTACCTCGTAACCAAATGATGATTTTTCCGGCGATCACAACCATGACCAACACTTGGTCGCCAACATCAAGATGATTTACCCACCATCTTCCTCTCAACAGTGCAAAGTTCATACCTTAGTGTGCAAAATTAATTAAACGTTGACCCATGGTGTGACCTACTTTCGAGCATGTCCATAACCGTGGACTCGACTATAAATAGATTGAATACACTCTGTAGAGGTAGCGCACTCTACCCACACCACGGAACCCATGGCCTCGCACTCCCATTCAGGTGGACCAACGGGGTTCTGACGAAACCCCTCCATTGCCATGACACTCTCCCAGCCACTCTGACTCACTCCCCATTGGGCTAGTCCTGGGTGGCCCCGTGTCTACCAAAGACACCAGCGGCCACCGTCGTGGCAAAACATCAATGGTCCCAAACAGGGACAAGGTACCATAACAACAACGGGCACACAAGGTTATGTCTGCTTACCGGGCCAGGGTACCACACGCCCATAACCTTCCCTCGTTGGAGGCACCGACCAGAGGCATGACAACGGACCGAATAAAGGCCTTCCCATAAAGGCAAATGTGGTTGCACTGGGAAAACTCGATTCAGTGGCACCATGACCCGGTAAACAATATATTCAAGTAACCGGTGTCAAAATATGCCATGAAATGCAGCACTAACATGTGCATCATATAACAACAGAAATAACTGGGTCAACGATATCCACACTAAGCATAAACATCAACTACTCATAACAATCCTCTGGTTATGATTAATCATCACTTTAAACAGAATCTTTAATTAGCAAATTTATCATTTTTCTCATCCAAGAAAATACTCAAAATAATTACTTATATCCATAACCATATTACTTCTTCATAACAAATATTACTTCTAGTTACTTAACCAACTTAGTTAGCTTCAAATTTCTGTAAATTAATCATAACTACTTAAATAAGAAACTAACAAAATACAAATAATATTCTAGTGATTTAAATGCATGGATTAAATCATTAATTCAGGTTGAAAAATCACAAATATTGTAATGGCACCATGAAAATGTTGTTGTGGCTTGCCTTAGTGCAATGAGGTTCACAATGCTCCTGGTGATCCTCAAGACAAGCTTCATTATCTGAAAGCATTATAAACACAAAAAGAAAACATCAAGAACCCTTATGAAATTCACCAGAAAATCTAGGCAGCTGAGAAAAATCTCATTTTTGGTGACTGCTAGATTTCTTCATAAAGAACACAATGCAAAAGGAATCAATTCATTTGGACTTATGGTTAAAAAGTTTTGGCTATTTGAAGCTCTCTGGATAGAATTGAATATTTGAATTTAAATAAACAGAACTGGGGGGGGGGCGACGTCGAAGTCGTAAAACGTCACGGGCGCCACCAATCATACCGCTTTGGGTGCGTACAGAGTGGCTGACTAGCGGGCCCCGCTAGTCAGGTGAGAGGGAGGGGGTAGGGAAACAGAGAGCGGCGCGGCTCCGCCGGAGCACACACCGGCGAGGAGAGCTCCTTGGCCAGAACTAGAGGGAGGGATCGAAAGAGAAGACGGAGGTGCACCTACCCGTACCCATAGGTTAGCTAGGGGTGGTTGAACGGTGATGGAAATGGCCTCTCCAGCGGCGACAGAATGCAGAGGTCGCCAGAGTTGAAGACGACGGTGACTAGAGGCGACACCAGGGGCTCCAAACAGGCGGAATGGCACCACCGAAGCATGGCGGAGGCCTTGGAAGGCTGGCCCGAGCCTGGGAGGGCATGGAGCTGTGGAGACGACCCGAAATGATCGCCGGCGAGCTCGAGCTCAGGGACGGCGGCCCGCGGCCTGCCCTACCAGGCTACGGCTTTCTACTCGATTGTGGAGTCTGTGTGACGAGTGGATGATGCTCGAGGAGGCTGGGGAGGGCTCTATTTATAGCCGAGCGATGAGGGGGGGGGTTCGGGCTCCGCCGGAGGACACCTGGACACAGTGCCCGACGATGAACGGCGTCAGTGGGTGAGGGGGAAGGCGACGCAGCTGACGCGGGCACTGTGGGCGAGCGGAGACGGGCACCGGGGTGAGAGGGTGGCGACGAACACAGTGTGTAGTGCACTGTTGCATTGGCCGGACCACGCCCGTGCTCACTGCGGCGAGGTCATGCGTCGGCGAGCGCCAGGACGGATTTAAGAGGGTCGGAACGATGATCGTGGCGATGTTTGGCAAGGTTCGGCAGTCGGGGAAACGAGCACGCGCGCAACAAAGCGCTCGGCGGCACTCAAAGCATGGTGACATGCAGGTTGGCACCGCGCACACGCATGGTCACCGCGTGAACTCTGACCTCAGGCCGACCTAAGCCTAAACTTCATGTCTGGCGTGTAGTTCGTTGTAGATTGAGAGGTTACCATGCTTTCGTTTCAGCTCAGACGTAGTAGAATGGATTTCAACTCCCTGGTAAGTTTCTGGTCAGTAACTTTGAGAGCATACTATGGTCAAACTACTGAGAGTTGGGAGCTGGTCTTTGGAGGTTAGCGATCATCTACTAAGGTGATGATGCACAAGAAAAATCAGCCACAATAGAGCAAGTAAAATGGTAGCTGCTGTAGAAACCACCATTTCTGTCCAGAGCAGAAAATATTTTCTGTAGCAAAAATATTCCAAAAAGTGATGAAATATTTTTGCTCAGGAAGGTGCCCTAGGGTTCAAATAATATTTGGGAATTTTCTCAGATTTTTGTGGGAAAGAAAAATTGGCGTTGCTTTGGAGCACATTGAGCTAGCTAGGGTTTAAGAGAGGGAAATGAATATTATTTTTAGGTGAACTAGAGAGAAATGGTAGTTAGAGAGGGAAATGAGGCACTTGAGTGAAAGTCAAGGGGTACACAAGTGTTTAAGTCCATTTGAAAAGATTCAAAACTCCGAATTTCAAAACCAAACCAAATGAAAATCAGGCAAAGAGAAGAGGGCAAAAACCAGGCTGTCACAGCAAGATCGAAGAGGCCGACGTCATTCGGGAAGTATGGTTCCCAGATTGGTTGGTGAATCCTGTGATTGTCCCCAAGAAAGGAGCGAAGGAGCGCATGTGTGTCGACTACACGGGCCTCAACAAAACTTGCCCTCAGGACCCTTTTCCGCTCTCGCATGTCGACTAGATTGTGGATTCGATTGCCGAGTGCAATCTGTTGTGTTTTTTGGATGCTTTCTCGGGATATCATCAAATCAAGATGGCGACAGAGGATGTCGAGAAGACAACTTTAATCTCCACATGTGAAGTGTACTACTACACTTGCATGCCCTTCGGGCTGCGGAACACTGGTGCAACTTTCCAGCGGCTGATGCACATCGCGGTCAGGCAGCAGTTGGGGAAGAATGCAGAGGCATACGTCAATGACATCATGGTCAAGTCGCGGGAGGCAAGGACCCTAATAAAAGACCTGGAAGAAACATTCACGAACCTAAGCAGCATAAACCTGAAGCTCAATCCGGAGAAGTGTGTGTTCGGGGTCCCGTTCGGCAAGCTGCTGGGCTTCGTGTTGTCGCACCGAGGGATCGAGGCCAACCTAGAGAAGGTCAAGGCGGTAGAGCGGATGAGCCCGCCAAGGAGATGTAGAAGCTTGTGGAGTGCGTAACCACCTTTGGGTGCTTCATCTCCAAGCTTGGCGAGCGCGCCCTCCCTTTCTTCAAGCTGATGAAAAAAGGCCCCGTTCGAGTGGACCCCAAAAGCTGAGGCGGCCTTCGAAGACCTCAAGCGATAACTCGCGAGCCCACGTGTCATGGTGGCGCCTCGTCTGCGTGAGCCCCTAGTGCTTTACATGGAGGCCACTCCCCACTCGGCCAGCGTGGCACTCGTGGCGGTCAGGGAAGGACCCACCGATGCTGGCTTGAAGCAAGGAGGCATGCGAGAGGCCGTGCAACCTTCGCTGCCCCAGGACGGCGCTCTTGAGGATCCCGTTGCTTCATCGACCCGCGATCATCATGAATCCCTCGTGCTCCCCACAGAGCAAGACATCTCCGACTCTTCACCCCTCATCGAGCATCTGGTGTACATCGTTAGCACTATATTGCGCGATGCGCGCATGCTACCCCATGCAACAGAAGCTCCTGCTCGCGCTCCTCATCACCTCAAGGAAGGTGCGTCACTATTTCCCACCCCGTCAAGGTCATATCGGTGTATCCCCTCAAGAAGGTGCTGCGTAGCCCCAACACCACGGGAAGGGTTGCAGAATGGAACGTCGAGCTGCAGGCCGTCCAGCTGGAGTTCAGCATGACCAGGGTCATCAAGGGGGCGGCCCTGGCCAATTTTGTGGTGGAGTGGACCGATGCTTCTAATCAGGGGCTAGATGAGGGCCAATCCCTCATGCCCGATGATGAAGCACCCGACGGATGGTCATGCACTTCAATGGTGCCTTCGCACGGCAGGGCGCGAGGCCTCGAGTCGTGCTCATCTCACCGACCAAGGACAAGCTCTCCTATGCCGTGCAACTGCTTCCAGCGTGGCGAAAAGGTCTCCAACAACATTGCAGAGTACCAGGGCTTGATTGCCGGCCTCAAGGCTGCAGCCGCCCTGAGAATCAGGGGCCTCACTATCGAAGGCGACTCACAATTCCTCGTCAACTTCTCCAACAAAGAGTACAAACCAAAGGATGAGACATGGAGGCTTACCTAGAAGAGGTATGTAAAATCCAAAAATGCTTCCTGGGCTTGGAATTGCAGCACATCCCGCGGGCTGTGAACAAGGAAGCAGACGACATCACCAAGTGGATGTCCTGGCACGAGCCCCAGAGGCCTGGCGTCTTCGAGGAGAGGCTCCACAAGCTTTCATCGCCCCCATCCATAGGCCCGTCATTGCTCAGGGAGGAGCTACCGCCGGCCCCGACCTCAGGAGCCCGCTTACTCCTGGCACTGAAACCTCGGTCGGGCTACTGGACCGAGGAGTTCAAGTCATAGCTGCTCTATGGCACCTTGCCAGAGAAAGAGGAGGACGCTGAGCGCGAGGTCCGCCAGGCCACTGCTTATTGTTCGCAGGATGGTGAGCTATACTGGCAACGCCCCAATGGCATCTCGTTGCGGTGCATATCCCAATAATAAGGGCACGAGTTGTTCACCGATATCCACCGCGGGGACTGCGAGCACCACTCCTCAACATGCACCCCCATGGGCAAGGTGTTCCGCAGTGGTTTCTATCGGCCGATGACACTCAACGACGCCATCGAGCTCGTGCGATCCTGTGAGGCCTGCCAGTTCCACGCCAAGCAGATTCACCACCCCGCAGAAGGTCTCCTGACCATCCTGCTCTGATGGCCATTCACGATCTTGGGGTGGATATCCTAGGACTGTTCCCTCAAGGAGCCGGTGGATACCGCTACCTCAATGTCGCCATCGACAAGTTCACCAAGGTGTGAAGGTGGAGCCCGTACACACCATCCCCGCTGCCTTAGCCGTCAAGTTCATCAAGGGCCTCGTAAGCCGTTTTGGTGTTCCCAATCGTTTCATTACTGACGATGGCTCCCAATTAATGAGCAACCTCTTCAGGAGGTATTGCGTTAAGCTTAGAACGCAGATATGCTACGCTTAAGTGGCCCACCACGGAGCAACGACCAGGCCGAGCACGCCAGTGTGGAGGTCCTAAGGGGCATCAAGGCAAGGAGCTTCAAGAAGAAGCTCGAGGCCTGCAACAGGGGTTGTCTCGGTGAGCATCAGTCTGTGCTGTGGTCTATCCGCACCAGTGCGACTAAGCCCACCGGTGAGACCCCCTTCTTCCTTGTATACGGGGCCAAGGCGGTCCTCCCGCACGAGGTCAGTCATCATTCCCCGCGGGTCCTGGCATTCGACGAGGCGCGTCAGGATGCCTTGTGGGGGACAAACCTTGTGCTCAGGGAGGAAACCCGTCGCCAAGCCTCGCTCTGCGCCACGAGGTACCAGGAGGCCCTGCGGCATTACCACTGCCGCAACGTCCACTCCTGGACCCTTGAGGTGGGAGACCTCGTCCTGAGGCGGGTCCTTTCTGGGGAGGGCATTCACAAGTTCTCGACCATGTGGGACGGCCCGTTCAGGGTCGCCCGCGTCTCCAGGCCTGGCGCCATATGCTTCGAGATGTCGGACGTGGTCCCCATCTAGAATGCTTGGAACATCCAGCACCTTCGGAGGTTCTACCCGTGATACTCTCACATAATAATGAGTGGGGCTGTACACGCCTTGGAGTCTCCTGAGTGCCGCCCCAGGGCCTCGCGGGGGATCCCACCCACGCCCAAGTGGAAGCCCCATGCTCCATGCTGGCGAACGACATGGTCAATCAGCGACTATGCCCACGCCTAGTTGAAGCCCCATGCTACGTGCTGGCGGGAAGACTAGAAGACTAGTGTAGGTGTCGGACGCAGCTATTCTTTTGCTTTGCTCTCGCAACCCATTTGCTACTTCTTGAAATGAAACTTTCAGTTCTCGCATCTTTATTCGAAAAGGGGGGAGTTTCCTTTTCTTTGTTCTTCTAGCAGTGTTTCCTCTCTTGAGTTTCGTCTTTGAGAAGTGTGATAGAAGCTGTGGCTCCCTCCATCGTGTCCCGCGAGCAGGTGCTGGGCACGGTGAATATGCTTGAACCGTCCTAGGCCGCGCCAGCAGTAGGCCTACTCATGCATACACCTCGCCAAGACCTTGGCAACATCCTCGCGCGATGCTCTTGAGCGAGCCATTGGCCCCTTGGCCTCAGGAGTGCTCGCTTCCTGGCCCTGCCGGGCATCATGCCTCGGCACGCTAATGACAGTCGGCCCTCGTTCGGGGGCTCCAGAGGCCTACGGAAAGACTCTATGCCAAGGAACCCTACGCAAATTGCACCCCAGAGGCCTGGCATGCGGCATGCCATTCAAGGCTCTGGAGCTTGCCAATGGGCCTCCTTAGGTAGCTGTGGCACTCATGATGAAGGGATCCGCTAAGGGTCACTAGCGCGCCAAGCTAAGTTATTCTAATTACGCTAGGCAGGAACCTTTCAATTAATGGATATAATGCTGGAGTATGAGCAAGAAACACTAACATAAAGGAGCAAGCGACGCAGTTCATTACACGCACCCGCAAGGCTCTTCGCAAACTCTTGATGTAGGAAATAAAAAACATGAAGAAAAAGAGGCAGCCTCCGAAGGACCGCTGCTCCTGAAGCATGGCTCCGTAACCACCCACGCTTAGTCGGAGTCCTCCTTCTGCTTAGCAGGGACATGGTGGTGAGGTGGCTCGGCGTCCTCCTGAGCAGGGGCAAGATGGAGCGGCGACTTGCCGCCCTCCTGGTTCCGGGCGTGGAGGCTTGTCGTAGTCATCATCGCTCGAGCTTCCCCCGGAGGAAGCACCATCACTGGTACTGGAGGTGCGGCGGTCAAGGGCAAGTTCACCGCTTAGGATGCCACCTCCGTTCCAGCCATCATCGTCCGAATGGTGGTCGCTGTCATCATCGCCCTCCGGGCAGCACCCCAAGCGGTTGCCGTCCTCCCCAAAGACCATGACAAAGAGCATTGACATCCCGTCATATTTGAAGTGCAGGATGCGCCTCCCCTTCAGACCACGGGCAGGGGCGAACGAATGCCATCCGTGGGTCAGGTACACATGTCCGATGGAGGTGACCTCGACCTCCACCCACGAGGACCCGTTGCCGCAGCCGTCTTACTGTAGCTGTAGCCCGACAGGTCCCGCTACCGGCAGCTCCTTCACGAAGGAGCATGGAAGTAGAAGCCAGGTGCCCAGAGGCCCACGCGGGTGCGGTGGCCGGCTAGCCACGGCACGCCTTCCCCCTTAGCCATGGCCGCTAGGCCCCCCGCGATTGCCCCCGCGGAGAAGGCCCCGGTCCCAGCTGTTGGAGCTGTTGTGAGCAGTCAGATGCTGATGCGCGCGCCCCGTGATGATGTCACCAGTGCGGCGCAGAATTGCGGGGTGGCCGCGACTTCGGCCCCACCTAAGAGGCCTTGCCCTTCTCTTCGGCTGAGAAGCTCCTTGCTGGCACCATGGTTGCTTCAGCAAGGTGGAGGATGCGGCGGAGATAGGAGAACGGGGAGGTAACAAGGAGAAGATGGGCTAGGGGCTCCGCACCCCTCACCCTTTTATAGGCAGAAGAAGGATAACCGGCGCCCCTCCATGTTCTGAGTGATAATAGCCTAGCTGCATGCACCAGGCTACTGTCAACTTAGAATAGTTGCTGAGGTGACGTGGGGGAGCAGAGGCGTCCATGTCCTGTCAAGCGCCACGCATCAGCCTGGCCCACAAGTGATTGGGGCCCGCGGCACTTCACTCTTGCCCCTTGGCTTCGCCTTGAAGCCAGCCCGAGCGCGCCTTGGGCCCGGGGGCTACAGTAGGCATTCCGGGAACCAGGGTACCTAGACTTGCCTGCCTGCGGCCCGCATCGTGGCTTCCTCAATGGCCTGGTATGGCCCATCGGCAAGACCACCAAGAAAAGACCCTCACGAGGTCCCCGACTTTGTGAGGCGGGCGACACCAAGACCTCCGAGGGGGGTGGCCTGCTAGGCGGTCTGCTGAGGAGCGGATATTTCTATGCAAGTACCTAGCCTCGTCAGGCTGCGATGATGTGAGCCATGACGACCATGGCCAGGTGGGCGCCAGCGAGTATAGAGGAGACAGTTTCCTCTTTCCTGCTAAGGAGGCAAGGATGAGCGCTGGTTCCCGAGGAATACCCCAAAGGTTTCGTTTCTGGTGCCAAGACCACGGGCTCGGGAGGGCTGAGGTCATCACGGAGCCCATCGATACGGTACGACCAGAAGCTTTGCAGGTGAAGACCACCTTTCGTCAGGATTAGATGTACTACTTGTCCCCATTCTAGTTGTCCATTGTGGGACCCCTTGCTTCCTAACATTCAAGGGAAGAGGACCAAGGCCACTATAAAAATAGGTTAGCCACCCCCGTAGAGAAGGATCGAACCAAGACCAGATCCCTTCCGCCCTCACCAGCTTAGCCCTCGCGAGGCTGTTCATCCTCTGTACTTGTTCATCCTCAGCTCCTCGTGAGGCCAATCCACCACAAAGCATGAGTAGGGTTTTACACCGCAAGGTGGCCAGAACCTGGGTAAACTGCCGTGTTCATCTTCTTCCCCGTTCGTGCATGTACCAGGCGAGGCTAGGCTGTAGGGCGACGAGCTTGATACTTGAGGGGTTGAGATCTTCTCACACGCCGTACAGTTCGAACCTTCTTGGGTCTATGAAGCCTTGAATCCGACAGACCCTGCCTGTATGTACGTACGTAGCCGGATTTACTTTCTTGCGGCGTGGCTATACGTACATGTACACGGTATATATAGAAGGGACCGCGTGACATGCTTTGTCGGAGACTGTACTATGACATGTATCACTCCTTACTCGGCCACGGTTCATCACTATAGAGAGACTGACTGACCGCTATGTACATACACGTTTGCGACCAAACAGATAATGCTACCTATGCTTCCACCAGGTGGGTCCCAGCTGTGAGGGGGTAAGGAGGAACTTCTTTCCATGTAAAGATGTAACTAGTGGGTCCCAGCTGTCACGGGGAAACAGTTTTTTGCAAGATACAGAGGCCCTTCCAGTGGGTCCCCGCTGTCGTGTGGAGGAATCATTATTTTGTGCGCAATAAGGAGGCACTTCCTTGCGTGCGGCCTTGGACCCAGCTGTCAGCCTCTCCATGCACAGTCATCTTCGAATGGATGTCGTTCATTGACTATGTTGACCACTCCGCGTCGAGAGCACCAAGGCGGTGGACAACAATGAGGCCTAGGAAGGGAACGACACGGAGCTGGGGAAGACTCGGTAGTTGTTTCCCACACAGAGGGGAGTACCAGGGTTTACTGGTTCGTCCGCCGTCGCCAGAGAATAACAGCACGTCTGGGTGAGTACAGGGATGGCCATGCCTGCGATGGGAGTAGGGTGGGGTGGTGAGGCCTGCGTGGTAGAATAGCCGGCCACGAGAGGCAGGAGAAGGTGACACTGCTGGTGTTGGTTTGGGCGGCTGGAGCAAGAAACCAGAGGTTGAAGAAGCAGCACGATCGTTGGATGGACATCGTACGGTCACTACAGCTAGAATCGTTTATATTGACTAAGTTGAGAAAGCCATGTGTCCATGTCAACTTAGTACGCCCACCAGTCATCCTCCAAATATGGTGGGTCCCAGCTAGCATGGGCTAATCATTTTTTTCTATGCGTAATATGGAGGCACTTCCTTGCGTGCGAGGACATAGCTGGTGGGTTGGACCTGTCAGCAGCAAGAACATTTTTTCATGAAATATAGAGGCCCTTCCAGTGGGTCCCCGCTATCAGGTGGGGGAATCATTATTTTGCGCGTAATAAGGAGGCACTTCCTTGTGTGCGGTCGTGGACCCAGCTGTCAGCCTCTCGACGTATAGTCCTCTTCCGATGGATGTCGTTCGTTGACCACGCCATGACGAGAGCACCAAGGATGTGGATGATGGCGAGGCCTAGAAAGGGAACGACATGAAGCCGAGGAAGACTCGGCAATCGTTTCCCACGCGGAGGGGAGTATGAGGGTTTACTGGTTTGTCTGCCATCGCCGGAGAATAACAGCAGGTGTGGGTGAGTAGAGTGATGGCCAGGCTAGCGATGGGAGTAGGGTGGGTGGTGCGGCCTGCACGACAGCAGTGCCGGCCACGGGAGGCAAGAGCAGGCGGCAAGCCGGCGTTGATTTGGGCGGCTGGAGCAAGAAACCAGATAAGCAGCATGGCCGTTGGATGGACATCATATTGTCACTGTAGTTAGAATCATTTATAAGCCGCGCTGCCGTGTGCGTTCGCTCCAGAGACATCGACTACATCGAGCAGGCTGAGCCCCGAGCGCTCGCCCGCTTTGGAGTCGCCCCTGACCCCGTCTTCCCCAACTCCGGCCGCCGAGATCGCCATCGTCGCCCCGCTCAGCTCCGGCCTTCCCCGAGCCCGCTTCGACGCCTGCTGCGATCGCCGTGAGCCCTGCTCCGTCCTCCTCCTATCTGTTACCTCTCTCATGCACCGTATGCACCGCACCACGCTCACCCGCACCCGCCGCCTAGCTCACCGCCGACGTCACTCCGGCCATCCACCGGCCACACCACCGCGTCTAACACACTCACCGCACTCGCAGGAACCCGTAGCACCACTCCACGCGCCTCGCCGTGCCCTGTAGCCTCGGGTTCGACCTCACCCGAGCTCCGGCAGCCGCACAGCTCGTTGCCGGCGACGTTTTTGGCCACCCCGAGCTCCACCACTGCCACCCAACAACGCGGCTTGCTCCTAGCTACGCGTAGATGCTCTCCGCCGTCCATTTGGTCACCGAAGCATGAAACCCGCACTACCCCACCGCGTCTGGCTTCGCCGGCTGCTAAACGCCGGCAAGTTTGACCCTGTTTGACCCTGGTTGACCCCGTGTGGGCCCAGGTTGACTCCCCCTGAGTCTATGGCAAGTGGGACCGCTCTACTAATTAACTTAGTTAAGCACTAACTAAATTTAGTTAGTTAATTAACTACTGACACGTGGGTCCCACTAGTCAGGTTTGACCTGGACTGGCTCCGTTGACCGCTGACGTCACCCTGACACAATGCTGACGCATTAATTCAATTACTGGAATTATTCTTATACAGGAAATTCCAGAAAATACTACAAACTTCAAAAATTCATAACTTTTAATCTGTAGCTCCAAATGCAAAGATTTGTATACAAAATTTGATCAAAAAATTCAATCTTTCCATCTGTAATGGTTTCATGCATGACATAACAATTTAACCCTGCTGTTTAGGTGAAACAAGCTAATGCACTTATAAGACTTAATAACATAAGCTTTCATTTGAACCTTTGATTCAAATGGACTCAAACCAACTTGTTTCACAATGCATTAGCAAGGACACCTCATATTGCCATGTCATAGCATGCATCATATTGTTGCATATTGCCATGTGATGATTGTGTTCTGTGATGTATTTCATGGTAGGTTCTGCCTCCAAGGATATTCTCGAGTATCCAACTGACGGGCAGTACCCTGCTACTACTCCATCAGGCAAGCAGCTCCATTGATCTTACCAATACAATCCCATGATCTCGCTCCTGCTCTCAATTACTACATTAAGACAACAACGTTTCAAACTGCTGTGTGCTGCGGCAGTTGAACCCTTATCCTCTGCATGACCTGTCATTGCCACAGAAACTAGATGAAACCCACTAGCATGTGTAGGAGTTGTTTGAGCCATGTATGTGTTTCCTACCTTGCTATGCCTGCTATGCTTAGAGTTACGTCAGGTCTGGTTCATCTGGGTGATGGGCTAGAGTGAAATGAATAAGTCGGTAATGTGAGGGATGTGTTGAACATGATTTGGTAAAGGTATCGATGAGAGGCCATGTAGGAGTACATGGTGGGTTGTTTCATTGAGGCCGTCCTTAAGAACCGAGAGAATCACTTACTACCATACATTGGGCCCGAAACCAATGGACCCTCTCGGCTTCGTAACCAACCTAGTTCTCTGTCCAGGAGTTGCAACTAGTTTCTGGTGTTTATAGGTTATGTGTTGGTGGCTGAGCGTAGCGTTGACCCTAGGGGTGGGCTATGAAGCGGTAGATACACCGTGGCACGGTGTACCGAGTCGCCCGTTTGGTGTCTCGGGAACCCTGTACACATCGTTCGGGGCCGTATGTGGAAACCTCGGCCGGAGTCCCTGCGGATGGAACCTAGATAGGCGATAAACCTGTACTAGAGACTTGAGTGTTTAGGTAGGCCATGGCCAACAACCGCGTTGGGCTTCCGCTTGAAAGTTGCCGAGTACATGTCGTGTAAACGGCGGTAAGTGGTGAGAGCGTGTATGAAGAAGTACACCCCTGCAGGGTTAACATCATATATTCGAATAGTCACGTCCGTGGTGAAGGACTACTTGGTTGCCTATACAGTTCATAGACAAGTTACTGGTTACTACTAAAACACTCAGGATAAGTGTGAGTACCGCGGATGTCCCTCTCGTAGGATGACGAGGGAGGATCCACGGTGGAGTATTGTGTTGGTGATCAGTGGACTCATGTGTGAAAACTATTTTACAAGTGGTGTCTCGTAGGATAGCTTAGCCAAGAGTCAAAGCTAGCTTGCTGCAATAACAACAACACCTTCTTGAGAATGAGCATGTATAGTAGGATCTGTTGTAAGACTTGCTGAGTACCTTTGTACTCATGTTGCTTTCATTACTGTTTTCAGACGACAACACCGCCCCCTCTGACGGGTTTTATGTAGACCTCGACACCGATGAGTGACTTGCCACCCGGGTGGTGGTTCTGGCCATGGAGGGGCCTATGTAGATAGAAAGGCTTCATCAAGCCTTCTTCCTTTCTAGTGTCTGTACTCAGACTAGTTTGCTTCCGCATGTGCTTGTATGCTTGTATGACTTGAGTGTCGGGTCATGTGACCCCTACCTGTATGAACATGTTATGTATGGCTCTTAGGAGCCTTGTACTTTGAGTTGTAGAGTTTTGTTGTGATGCCAGGTTGTATTTACACATATCGAGCATATTGTGTGTATGATTGAAATGCTTGGTATGTGTGGGATCCGACAATCTAGTTGTTTATCCTTGACAGCCTCTCTTATGGGGAAATGTAGTCTAGTGCTTCCATGAGCCATAGTAGTCCGCTACAGCCCGGTTCACCGGAGTCCTGCTAGCCCAGCTCTACTGCTCAGGACACTTGACTGGCCGGCATGTGTTTCACTTCGTTCCTGTGTCTGTCCCTTCAGGGAAATGTCACGTAGTGACATCCGGAGTCCTGCCTAGCCTGCTACAGCCCGGGTTCCCGGAGTCCTGTTAGCCCAGTGCTACAGCCCGGATTCACACGCTGATGACCGACATGCTCGATGTGATTCATGTATGCCTGTCCCCATAGGTTTGTGCCGCCTTGGGTTCACGACTAGCCATGTCGGCCCGGGTTCTCTGTCATATGGAGCTAGCGACACTATCATATCCGTGAGCCAAAAGGCGCAAACGGTCCCGAGCCATGGTAAGGCGACACCGAGGGAATACCGTGCGTGAGGCCGCAAAGTGATATGAGGTGTTACCGGCTAGATCGATGTGACTTGTAATCGGGGTCCTGACAGCGTTGGCATCAGAGCCAGACTGCCTGTAGGTTTGTTGAGCCAAACTGGTCGATGTCGAGTCTAGAAATGCTTTAGTTATATGTAGGGGAATTGATTGTGGGAGGGAACGTAAGGCTCTTTTACTCCTTTACCTTATGCCCTCTGATCTGAGTCATTCTCTTCTCATTCTATGTGGGTTAAGGACTGGGCTCTCTTCTCTCTATCAGGTTCACATGTTACTAATGCGTAGTAAGACCAACCAGAACAGCAGCACATTCATGTCCAACAGGAGCAACACCATCTTCTGGAAAACCCTGACAATGTTGTTGTGCCTGCAGATGTGCAGGATCCGGGCCACAACAATCTTGCAATAGTCCCGTATAACCCAATTGTGGTTCAGGCACCCCCTCTATATGTTGGGCTTGTGAGAATTGTCATGGGACCGGCTCTGCCGCCCGATTTCATCTGGCGGAGGTCTTTCGAATCACTCATGCCTACTTTTCTGGCTGCCAAGATCCCTAAGGCCATGCCTCCACCTGGTTTGCCCCATTATAAGAGATCTTGGACAATGGCTTTTGAGCCAACGCTGTTTTTCTGCTTCCCACCTCCTGACCAGCCTCAGCGCACGGCTAGGAAACTTTTCTTGGAGAGCCCATGCACCAAGACTGTTGCACAGGTGTCAGAGGACAGTGTGCCCTTCTCTCAAGCATCTGCTCAAGCATCTGCTCAGGAAAGTCAAGTAGACACATTGGCTTGCACTTTCTCCTCTACAGTGCAACCAATCAGAAAAGCTCGTGCCAGAAAGAGTAGACCTTCAGTTGTTCAGGCTGCTTCTGATTTTTCTGACAGAAGGGTGACCAGGAGTGCTGCCAAGTCCCAGGGTTTCAAACCCATATCTCCGATGTCTCCTAAGCCCAAGCCTCTCAGGAGGCCCAGAGCCAAGAAGCTAAAGACTGACTCCACTCCAGCTTTGCAGGCCAAGTCAGATGATAATGCACCTCAAGACCAGGCCCCTCCTCCAACCCCAATTGCCACACTGCAGATGATTGGAGCAGCTCTTGGTGTCCCGGCTGAGAAGCTGACTGCAGAGAAGCTTATGGCTTATTCTGACACTGCCCCCACGCCTGCAGTTTCCCATGATGATTGAGACCCTTATTTGTTTTACAGGGAGGCATGTCCCTTGTCATGCCAGTTATCTGAACCTTGACTTTCTCTTGTTTGCCGTTTGCACTGTGGTCTGCACTCTGGTTTGTGTGGATGGTTTTATCTATGGCCTTTTGTTTCACTGTTATGCAGTGAACTATTATCTCTGTCTCCTTTTATTGTCTCCTCATGAATGCACACCAAACTAGAGATTGGAAGGTTCTCTGCTGGAATGTCAGAGGTTTAAATTCTGAAGATAGGCAGAGAAGTGTTAGGGCGAAAATTGAAGAAAGCCAGTGCTCTATCATCTGTCTACAAGAAACTAAATGTGATTTCTTTGATCAACGTGCGATTAGAAAGTTTTGCCCGTGAAGGTTTGATAATTTTGTTTATTCACCCTCTTCTGGTGCCTCTGGTGGAATTCTTGTGCTGTGGTGTTCCAACATGTTCACTGCCACATTAGTGGATATTAAGCCGTTTGGTATTATAGTATCATTCACTTCTACCCATAATGCAAGTCGATGGACCTTGTCAAGGACAGCCTAGAGATAATTTTGTTCATTGGTTGTATGATCTGGATATTCCTCCTGATGATAAATGGCTTCTTGTGGGAGATTTTAATTTCATTAGATCTCCTGAGAATAGAAACTTGCCAGGAGGAGACATAAATGATATCTTCCTCTTCAATGAAGTCATCGGTCACCTTGGTCTTCTTGAGTTACCTTTAAAAGGAAGATCATACACATGGTCTAACATGCAAGAAAACCCGTTGCTGGAGCAATTGGACTGGTTTTTTACTTCCTCCACTTGGATTAATGATTATCCTAACACAATGGTCTTTCCTTTAGCAAGAACAACCTCGGATCATGTACCTTGTGTTGCTTCCATTGCAACAACTATCCCCAAGTCCAAGATTTTTCGGTTTGAAAACTATTGGGTGGATCTGCCAGGTTTTTTTGACTGTGTGGAACAATCATGGAGTGCCCCAACCAAGAGAACAAATTCTGCAACTCGTTTGACAGAAAAGTTCAAAAGGCTTCGGAATGCTCTTAAACACTGGTACATCAGCCTCTCTAAACTCAAGAAAGCCATTGAAGTGTGTAACAAGGTGGTAATATTTTTTGATGATCTTGAGGAGTTAAGGCCTTTAACGAGACCTGAATTTAATTTCAGGAAAATAGTAAAACTTCATATTGAGGAAATTCTCCATCTACAGTTTTTATACTGGAAACAGAGGTGTACCGTTCGGTGGATAAAAGTTGGGGAAGAAAACTCTAAGCTTTTCCAAGCAATGGCAACTGAACGTTTTCGGAGAAACTCAATTTCCTCTCTGCAGAATGAAGATGGTACTGTTGTCTCTGACCACCAGCAGATGGCTGGCATGTTATGGGGTACATTCAAGGACAGAATGGGTGTTTCTGAGGAGATTGATATGAAGTTTGACATAGCCTCACTGATTGAATGAGTGGATAATCTGGATAGCTTATCTGCTCCTTTTTCTGAAGAGGAAATAAATGAAGTGCTAAAGTCTCTGCCTACTGACAGGGCACCTGGCCCTGATGGTTTTACTGGTTTGTTTGTCAAACGTTGCTGGCACATCATTAAGGATGATTTCTTGCAGTTATTTCAGGATTTCTATGATGGCAAGATCACTATTAGCAGCATCAATGGGTCTTTAATCACCCTAATTCCAAAAAAACTTTCACCTGAAAGTCCTAATGATTTTAGACCTATTTCCTTGACCAACACTTGCCTAAAGTTTTTGACGAAGCTGTTGGCCAACAGATTACAGGGGGTGATCCTAAAGTGCATTCACAAAAATCAATATGGGTTCCTTAAGTGTAGATCTATACAGGATTATATTGATTGGACTTTAGAATATATCCATCAGTGCCACAAATCCAAGAAACCCATTTTGATTCTCAAGTTGGACTTCGCCAAAGCCTTCGATACTGTTGAGCATGATCTAATTCTCCGACTTTTGCATCACAAAGGATTTGATAGCAAATTGATTGGTTGGATAAGAGAGCTACTATCCTCGGGTACTTCCTCTGTCATTTTAAACGGGGTGCCCGGAAAGTAATTTACCTGTAAAAGGGGAGTACGGCAAGGTGATCCACTGTCACCCCTTTTGTTTGTTCTTGCAGCCGACCTGTTGCAAACCCTGGTCAATCATATGCTCAGATCTGGTGTTCTCTCCCTACCTATTGAATCACATGATCCAGATTTCCCTATAGTGCAATATGCTGATGACACTCTTCTCATTGTACCTGCGGTGGATTCGCAGCTTTTAGCTCTCAAGGAGATGATTCAAGACTTCCATGCCTCCACAGGTCTTCGAGTAAACTTCCATAAATCCTGCATTTTGCCTATTAATGTGGATGATGCAGAAACTGCCCGGTTGGCTGCTGTTTTCGGCTGCCAAGTTGGAACCCTCCCCTTTACTTATCTGGGGCTTCCTGTGGGAACAACTAAACCCACAATCCAAGACTTGTTTCCTGTGGTTGATAGGGTTGAAAGAAGGTTATCTGCCAGTTCAAGTCTTCTCAATCAGGGTGCTCGGTTACAACTCCTCCAGTCAGTATTGTCTTCTTTGCCTATTTACTTTCTTTGCAGTTTAAGTTTGCCAGCTGGCATTATAAAGCAACTTGAAAGGATTATGAGGCAATGCTTATGGAGAGGAAATTCTGATACTCCTAGGCAATCACTTGCAGCTTGGCCCCTTGTGTGCAGACCCAAAGATAAAGGTGGCATGGGGATAATCAATCTCAGCATCCAAAATAGAGCTCTTTTGTCCAAGCACCTATCCAAGTTTTATAACAAAGCAGATATTCCATGGGTTACTCTCATCTGGAACACTTATTATGATGGTGTTGTTCCTCATGGCACAGTTTTATGTGGTTCTTACTGGTGGAGAGATATCCTTAAGCTCAATGATGTTTTCAGATTCCACTCAGAGGTAATCATCAACATGGGGGACTCTGTTCTTTTTTGGTATGATGCTTGGGTGTTCCTCGGCTCATCTACTCCCCTCAGAGAGAGATTTTAGAGACTATTCTCTTTTGTCATTGATGACAAGGTGTCGGTACGTGAGGTTCTCAGCACTCCTAATATGGTTGATCTTTTTCATCTGCCCTTGTCGCTAGAAGCAATGGATGAACTGAATGTTGTCCAGTCTGGTCTTTTTGACCTTTATGCTGATGTACAGATACCAGATTACTGGTCATGGACACCTGGTAAAGGTGTTTTCTCTGCAAAGAGTTATTACACTTTAATGCATTCTCATATAGCCACAGATACTCCAACCAAGTGGATTTGGGAAAGTAAGGCGACAATGAAGATAAAGGTTTTTGCATGGTTGATGCTAAATGATAGACTCAATACAAGAGACATGCTAGTGAGAAGGCACTGGAGATCCACTCAGGATGATAACACCTGCTCGTTATGCTTCTCCCATGCCCATGAAGATAGAGATCATCTCTTCTTTATATGCCAATTCAGCACAAGAGTATGGAACTACTTGGGCATCCAATGGTTAGCTGGTTTAACACCAGTCCGATGTTTATTTGCTGCAAGGAAAAGCTTTGGCAAACCTTTCTTCAGGGAGGTTGTTTATCTAGCAGCTTGGAATATTTGGCTCCTCCGAAATGGCAGAATATTCAGACATGAAAGGCCATCTATTGCTGCTTGGAAGAGAAATTTCATTCATGATGCTACCCTGCACTCTCACAGATTCAAGTCTACTATTAGACCTCTGCTATTAGCTTGGGTTAATTCTTTGCCTTAATTGGTTGTATGTATCCATGTACATATTTGTGTATAGGCTGTAAATAGCTCAGTAGGTAAGTAGACCTCTCATCCTTTAGTTAGATTTCCTTTACAGAACCTTTTGTTATGCTTGGTGGTTGGGTTTTAATAAAGTGCTGTGGGGCTGTTGCCTCACAGTTTCTAGTCAAAAAAAAACTTATAGGATAGTGGGTTCAAGCCTCAGTTTAGTTTCTACTATTTTAGTATGATGTCAGTTCAACCAGAACCTTGATATGATGTTGTTGAGTGGTTTTGCAAACTGTTGTGAATGTCTCAAATCTTTTTCTGAGAATTTACAGCCGTTATGCTGTCCGATTTCTCCTAGAAAATACTAATGCCTTTGCATTATTCAATGCTCTCAGATGGCCACCCGTTCCCAGAACCAAGTGGTTCGTCTGACAAGGTGCCTCGATGTACCTGGTCACATGACCATGTTGGTCCGAGTGATGGTCGAGACAAGCTATCAATGGTATCCTGAATATACCGTCGAGGAGCAGTTCTGAGACTTCAACCAGAGCCAATACCTTTGTACTGTCAGGATATACCCCTCTTATCCTGGAGCCACTGAACCCCTCCACTTCTCTTATGCACTTGGGGTCACTATCGAGATGTCCGTGCAGGACGCAGCTTACTCAATGATGACTATCATTCGAGCCAAAACTGCCTTGCTGCAGAACACCGATTTTCGCTACATGCCAGCCTCACTCCCTGGGGCACACGGGTACTATCAGGCTTTGTACTACGACTCTACACATGAGGATTCACTACTCCGCACCACTGCCGAGATGCTCGAGGACAAGGACCGCAAAAATCGTGCCTTGCGAATGGAGCTCTTCATCTCTCGTTCTGACCTCTGGGCCACTTTGACACGGTTTGCACCTGCCGTGCAGGCCGGATACATGGACATGAGGGACCTGTACCCCATGCAGTCTGGGTTGCCAGATTGTACGGACTGGCATGATGTAGGAGGCATCACCCCTCCTCGTGGTCCCCGGCTGCCACCGTTTGTTGGACCAAGGCCACATCCGAGTCCCTATGGCCCGCAAGCTCTACAGGACCGTCTATTCCCAGATGATCATGTTCCGCTTCCAGGTTTTGGTGGTGACTTTTATGAGGATTACTACGGAGCTGTCTGAGCTAGTAGTAGTTTCACTAGTACTGTCATAGTTGTATTCTCCATAGTCTTGCGTGACCCGTGGGATACGACTTGGTGTGTATCACGCTCTGGAGGTGTAGAAATAATGTATAGGAGCTTGGAATGCCTCTGATGAGATGTAACGTCTTTCAACGTAGTTGTACTCTAGCATGGGTTTGTACTAAACTATGTACAGTGTGTATGACCGATGGTATATATATGGGAGTTTCTATATTACCATGTCGTGCAATGAACATCTCAGCATTCCATGTTATCCGTTACATTCCGCACTTCCTTGCCAAGATTGTGCCATCCTTGTCTAAACCATTTTCTTGTTTTTCCTAGGATGGTCAACACCCGCAGCAACCCTGCCGCCCCGGAGCAGGGGGAAGCCAGTGTAGCTAGGGATGGGAATCTGCCTCACCCGCCTTCTGTGGCCGAAGTTATGCTGGATGCAGAAAGAAACAAGCGTGAGACTAACCGCTTGCTGGAGCGGATTGAGCAGAACACTGCACGTCATCAGAGAAACGACTTGGTGTCAATCAATGACTTTATCAAGTTGTATCCACCAAAGTTTAATCATTCCGTCGAGCCTCTCGATGCGGATGATTGGCTTTGCAGCATCACCCATAAGCTACGTTCTGCCAATGTAGCCGAAGCTGATAAGGTTACCTATGCTGCCTATCACCTCAAAGGTCCTGCTAGCCTTTGGTGGGAAAACTTTGAGGCTATGCGCCCAGTCGGCAAAATCACTAATTGGGCTGAATTCAGTGAGGCTTTCTGTGAGCATCACATCCCAGAAGGTCTCATGGATCGTAAGAGGGAAGAGTTCTGCAATTTCACCCAAGGCAGACTGACTATGGATGCATACAGCCATGAGTTTGGAAATTTAGCACACTATGCTCCTGAAGAGGTACCCACCGACGCTAACAAGCATGCAAGGTTCCGTAAGGGACATAGCCCCGAGATTCGTCGTGATCTTCGTCTGCACGAGTGCACCTCCTTCCAGAAGCTGGTCAATAAGGCCATCAGTGCTGAGATAGGTCAGACTGACTATGGCGCTTCACGTAAGCACTCCCATGATTTTGGTTCTTCATCCGGCTCTGGATCTCAGAAGCGCCGGGTGTGGATTCCAAGCATAGCACTGCCACCCAGGTTCACCCCGAGGCCATCCTTTGAGGCGCCTCGTCCCAACCAGCAGTTTGCACCGCCTAAGCACTATGGTGGCCCTGCTGCTAATGCTGCTCCATGCCCCAATGTTGTGACATGTTTCAAGTGTGGAGAGCCGGATCACTACAGTCGAGAGTGTCCCCAGAACAACAACCCCAACCAGTCTGGAATTTCCGTTGGCCGTGGTAAGCCAGCGGGAAAGACATTCTACACCAAGCCAGCCACCACTACACGTGGCCATGTCAACTATGTCTCCGCTGAGGAGGCTCATGATGATCCTAACGTCATCCTTGGCACACTCCGTTGTTAATTGCCATCTGTCATCTGTTCTTTTCGATACTAGAGCATCTCACTCATTCATATCTGAGAGCTATGCTTGATTGCATAACACGACACTCTATGAAATGCCCACTTCCATGGTAATTCAAACTCCGGGTTCCAAATGGCAAACTTCTAGAGTAAGCCATGGGAACGAAATCCTTGTTGATAGACTTGTCTTCCTTGCATCTTTAATCACTCTCAAGTCCTCGGACATAAACATCATCTTGGGTATGGACTGGATGTCAGCCCATTATGCTAAGATTGATTGCTCTACTAGAACTGTCCTACTTACTCACCCATCAGGCAAGACAGTCAATGTCTTAAATCGAGTGGCTAAGCACCAGCTTTACTCCCTAAATGCCAACCCCCTTCCAAACCTTGAAGATATTCCGGTAGTCCAAGACTTCCTGGATGTTTTTCCAGAAGAACCGTGATAACCCACAAGTATAGGGGATCGCAACAGCTTTCGAGGGTAGAGTATTCAACCCAAATTTATTGATTCGACACAAGGGGAGCCAAAGAATATTCTCAAGTATTAGCAGCTGAGTTGTCAATTCAACCACACCTGGAAACTTAGTATCTGCAGCAAGGTGTTTAGTAGCAAAGTAATATGATAGTGGTGGTAGCGGAAACAAAAGTAAAGACAGCAAAAGTAATGTTTTTGGTATTTTGTAGTGATTGTAACAGTAGCAGCGGGAAAGTAAATAAGTGTAAACCAGCATATGGAAAACTCGTAGGCACCGGATTAGTGATGGATAATTATGCCCGATGCGGTTCATCATGTAACAGTCATAACATAGGGTGACACAGAACTAGCTCCAATTCATTAATGTAATGTAGGCATGTTCAGTATATAGTCATACATGCTTATGGAAAAGAACTTGCATGACATCTTTTGTCCTACCCTCCCGTGGCAGCGGGGTCCTACTGGAAACTAAGGGATATTAAGGCCTCATTTTAATAGAGAACCGGAACAAAGCATTAACACATAGTGAATACATGAACTCCTCAAACTATGGTTATCACCGGGAGTGGTCCCGATTATTCTCACTTCGGGGTTGCGGATCATAACACATAGTAGGTGACTATAGACTTGCAAGATAGGATCAAGAACTCAAATATATTCATTTAAACATAATAGGTTCAGATCTGAAATCATGGCACTCGGGCGCTAGTGACAAGCATTAAGCATAGCAAAGTCATAGCACCATCAATCTCAGAACATGGTGGATACTAGGGATCAAACCCTAACAAAACTAACTCGATTACATGATAAATCTCATCCAACCCATCACCGTCCAGCAAGCCTACGATGGAATTACTCACGCACGGCGGTGAGCATCATGAAATTGGTGATGGAGGATGGTTGATGATGACGACGGCGACGAATCCCCCTCTCCGGAGCCCCGAATGGCCTCCAGATCAGCCCTCCCGAGAGTTTTTTGGGCTTGGCGGTGGCTCCGTATTGTAAGACGTGATGATTTCTTCTCTCTGATTTTTTCTCTCTCCGAAAGCAAATATATAGAGTTGGAGTTGGCGTCGGAGGGCATCCAGGGGGCCCATGAGGTAGGGTGGCGCGCCCTAGGGGGGGCGCCCCCCACCCTCATGAGAAGGGTGTGGGCCCCCTGGTCTTCAACTTTGGCGAGGATTTATTATTATTTTTTATAAGATGTTCTGTGGAGTTTCAGGTCATTCCGAGAATATTTGTTCTCTGCACATAAAACAACATCATGGCAATTCTGCTGAAAACAACGTCAGTCCGGGTTAGTTCCATTCAAATCATACAAGTTAGAGTCCAAAACAAGGGCAAAAGTGTTTGGGAAAGTAGATACGACAGAGACGTATCAACTCCCCCATGCTTAAACCCTTGCTTGTCCTCAAGCAATTCAGTTGACAAACTAAAAGAAAGAAAGAAAAACTTTTACAAACTCTGTTTGCTCTTGTTGTTGTAACTATGTCAAGCCAGCATTCAAGTTTTCAGCGTAGATCATAACTAATCACATTTGCAATAATTCTCAGGTCTCATAATTACTCATATCAATAGCATAATCAACTAGCAAGCCATAATAATAAATCTCAGATGACAACACTTTCTCCAAACAATCATAATATGATATAACAAGATGGTATCTCGCTAGCCCTTTCTGAGACCGCAAAACATAAATGCAGAGCACCTTTAAAGATCAAGGACTGACTAGACATTGTAATTCATGGTAAAAGAGATCCAATCATAGTCATACCCAATATAAATTAACATTTATGAATGCAAATGACAACTGTGCTCTCCAGCTAGTGCTTTTTAATAAGAGGGTGATGACTCAACATAAAAGTAAATGGATAGGCCCTTTGCAGAGGGAAGCAGGGATTTGTAGAGGTGCCAGAGCTCGGTTTTCAAATAGAGATAAATTGTATTTTGAGCGGTATACTTTCATTGTCAACGTAACAACTAAGAGATGGCGATATCTTCCATGCTAAACACATTATAGGCGGTTCCCAAGCAAAATGCTATAGTTTATACTCCCCCTCCACCAACAAGCATCAATCCATGGCTTGCTCGAAACAACGAGTGCCTCCAACAAACATCAGGTCCCAGGGGGAGTTTTGTTTGCAATTAATTTTGATTTAGTTTGCATAAAGCATGGGACTGGGCATCCCGGTGACCAGCCATTTTCTCGTGAGTGAGGAGCGGAGTCCACTCCTCTTGAGAATAACCCGCCTAACATGGAAGATAAGGACAGTCTTGGTTGATACATGAGCTATTCGAGCATACAAAACAGAATGTTTATTTGAAGGTTTAGAGTTTGGCACATACAAATTTACTTGGAACGGCAGGTAGATACCGCATATAGGAAGGTATAGTGGACTCATCTGGAATAACTTTGAGGTTTAAGGGATTGGATGCACAAGCAGTATTCCCGCTTAGTACAAGTGAAGGCTAGCAAAGATTGGGAAGTGACCAACTAGAGAGCGACAACAGCCATGTACATGCATTAAAATTAATAAACATTGGATGCAAGCATGAGTAGGATATAATCCACCATGAACATAAATATCGTGAAGGCTATGTTGATTTTGTTTCAACTACATGCGTGAACATGTGCCAAGTCAAGTCACTTAAATCATTCAAAGGAGGATACCACCCCATCATACCACATCATAACCATCTCAATAGCATGTTGGCACACAAGGTAAATCATTATAACTCATAGCTAATCAAGCATGGCACAAGCAACTATCATCTCTAATTGTCATTGCAAACATGTTTATTCATAATAAGCTGAATCAAGAACGAGGGGCTCATCATATTTACAAAAACAAAAGAGGTCAAGTTCATACCAGCTTTTCTCATCTCAGTCAGCCCATCATATATCATCATAATTGCCTTTCACTTGCACGACCGAACGGTGTGAATAATAATAAGAGTGTACGTGCATTGGACTAAGCTGGAATCTGCGAGCATTCAATAAACAGGATAAGACAAAGCAATATGGGCTCTTGGTTAAATCAACAATAATGCATATAAGAGCCACTTCAACAATTTAATTATGGTCTTCTCCTACTGACCCCCAAAGAAAAGAAAAGAAATAAAACTATTTATACGGGAAAGCTCCCAACAAGCAAAAGAAGAACGGGAAATATTTTTAGGTTTTCTTTTTAATTATTACTACTACAGCAGAAAAATAAACTACTACTATTTTTTTTCTTAAGGTTTAACAAACATGCAAGAAGAAAGCAGGAAAAAGAAAATAAAATAGCATGGATATTACAGTGAAAAAGTATGAGCACCGACATCTAGCAATGAGTGTGTGTGAACATAAATGTAATGTCAGTGAGAAATATGTACTCCCTAAATGTAATGTCAGTGAGAAATATGTACTCCCCCAACCTTAGGCTTTTGGCCTAAGTTGGTCTATGGCCATGGCTGGCCTGGCGGATATCCATAATAATAGTTGTTGGGGTCGTACTGTGATGAGGAAGAATAGTTGGGATCATACTGACGTGCAGAGGTTATCGCCTGCTGAGCTGCAGCGTGGAGTCGAGCTGCCTCCGCTCTCCTCTCGTACTCTTCTGCCTCCTCTCTGATAATAACATATCTTCTTTTTATCTGTGAATCAAAGAAGGCAGGAGCAGGGAGAGTAATACGGAAAACACGTCGTTTATCAAAAATTAAACGATATAAGAGAGGTGATTCAGGCCTCTCGACAAACTGGTGCGAAGCCATAGAGTCATAATCTAAATATGCAGGAGGCAACTCCGTATCACCCTCACGAATGTCTATCTCAAGAAAATGAGCTAAGCGGGTTGCATAAATTCCTCCAAAGATATCTCCATTATGTCTATTATGATGCAACCTACGATCTACAATGGCTCCCATATGATAAGATTGGTCTCCTAACACAGCACTCCTAAAAATGCTAAGATCAGGGACACACATGTGACATGCTTCATCCTTAGCATTTATGCATCTACCGATGAAAACAACAAAATAATGTATAGCAGGAAAGTGAATGCTCCCTATGGTAGCCTGCATTATATCTCTAGATTCCCCCACAGTTATACTAGGAAGAAAGTTTCTAAATGCAGATTTAGGGGGATCCCTAACACTACCCCATGATGGAAGTTTGCAAGAAGAAGTGAAATCCTATAAGTCCATGGTATAAGATTTGTCATAGAGATCAAGCATGACTGAAGGAGAATTACGTGAAGATGAATACTCAAACCTCCTCACAAATGAACTTGTGAGATCATGATACTTGGGGCATTTGTTAGCCTCAAAATCCTCAAGACCGGAATTGCGCAAATACGCTTTGAATTCTTCTTTAATTCCCGCACGGTCCATAAAATTTTCCGACGGCCATTCGCAAGGCCGCACTGGAGCGTCTCTTGGTGGATCCTCGTCAGCATCGCACCTAGCAATCCTCGGTCCTTGCTTCTTAGAGGAACCACCTTGGAACATCTTCCTAAGCATATTGTTTTTCTCTGAAATATTCTGAAATTTTTAGTAACTTCAAACAAAAGTGAACCAACTTTAATAAAACTGATAGCAACTACTCCTACAAGTGCCTAGAGCCTATATCAAGCATTAGAACTACTTAGAACCATATAAATTTGACATGCAAGCTCAAGAACATGGTCACCTATTAAGCACAAATTTGCAAAGAATAAAGCACTAGAACAAAAACTAATTGGACCAATGGAGGAGTCACATACCAAGGAACAATCTCCCCAAGCAGTTTTGCGAGAGGTGCTTTGAGCTAGGAGATCGAAAATCACAGCAAAAGTAGCTGGAACTCGTGCTTGAGTTGGTTTTTCGGGTTTGTGTGAGACAGAGGAAGAAGATGGGTGCTGGGATAAGTGGAGGAGGGCCACCATGAGCCCACGAGGCAAGGGGGCGCGCCCACCACCCTCGTGGCCAGGTGGCAGCTCCTCCCGCGGTAATTTTTGCACAGTAAATCCTCAAATATTCCTGAAAAAATCATATTAAATTGGCATGTCATTCCGAGGACTTTTATTTTCGGGATATTTTTGTGTTGCACGGATAAGTCAGGAAACAGACAGAAAAATACTATTTTTACTTTATTTAATATAAATAACAGAAAGTAAAAGTGGGGTACAGAAGTTTGTGCTTCTAGTTTCATCCATCTCATGCGGATCAAAAAGAATCCACTAACAAGGTTGCTCAAATCTTGTTAACAAACTCATTTCGATAATCATGAAACCGGAGAAATTTCGAATAACACTAAGTTACCTCAACGGGGATATGCACATCCCCAATAATAAGAATATCATATTTCTTCTTGACAGTAGGAAGAGGAAATTCAAAACCTCCAAATATAATCGATGGAATTTTTCCAATAGAGTTGATACTATGAACTTGAGGCTGTTTCCTCGGAAAGTGTACCATATGCTCATTACCATTAACATGAAAAGTGACATTGCCTTTGTTGCAATCAATAACAGCCCCTGCAGTATTAAGAAAAGGTCTTCCAAGAATAATAGACATACTATCATCCTTGGGAATATCAAGAATAACAAAGCCGTTAAAATAGTAACGTTTGCAACCACAACAGGCACATCCTCACAAATACCTACATGTATAGCAGTTGATTTATCAGCCATTTGCAAAGATATTTCAGTAGGTGTCAGCTCATTCAAGTCAAGTCTACGATATAAAGAGAGAGGCATAACACTAACACCGGCTCGAAGATCACATAAAGCAGTTTTAATATAATTCCTTTTAATGGAGCAAGGTATAGTAGGTACTCTAGGGTCTCCAAGTTTCTTTGGTATTCCACCCTTAAAAGTATAATTAGCAAGCATGGTGGAAATTTCAGCTTCCAGTATCTTTCTTTTATTAGTAATGATATCCTTCATTTATTTAGCATAAGGATTTGTTTTGAGCACATCAGTTAATCTCATACGCAAAAAGATAGGCCTAATCATTTCAGCAAATCGCTCAAAATCCTCATCATCCTTTTTCTTGGATGGTTTCGGAGGAAAAGGCATGGGTTTCTGAACCCAAGGTTCCCTTTCTTTACCATGTTTCCTAGCAACAAAGTCTCTTTTATCATAACGTTGATTCTTTGATTGTGGGTTATCAAGATCAACAACAGGTTCAACTTCTACATCATTGTCATTACTAGGTTGAGCATCATCATGAATGTCGGTGTCAAAACCGGCGGATCTTGGGTAGGGGGTCCCGAACTGTGCGTCTAGGCCGGATGGTAACAGGAGACAAGGGACACTAAATTTTACCCAGGTTCGGGCCCTCTCGATGGAGGTAAAACCCTACGTCCTGCTTGATTAGTATAGATGATATGGGTAGTACAAGAGTAGATCTACCACGAGATCGAGGAGGCTAAACCCTAGAAGCTAGCCTATGGTATGATTGTTGATGTGTACGTTGTCCTACGGACTAAAAACCCTCCGATTTATATAGACACCGGAGAGGGTTAGGGTTACACAAAGTCGGTTACAATGGTAGGAGATCTTCATATCTGTATTGCCAAGCTTGCCTTCCACGCCAAGGAAAGTGCCTTCCGGACACGGCACGGACTCTTCAATCTTGTATCTTCATAGTCCAGGAGTCCGGCTGAAGGTATAGTCCGGCTATCCAAACACCCCTTAATCCAGGACTCCCTCAATGAACATCATCATTAATATTTTCATTAGGTTCATGTTCACTACCAGATTGTGTTTCAGCATCAGACATAGAAATATCATTTGGATTATCAGGTGGTTCAGCAATAGGTTCACTAGAAGTTTGCACAGTTCTATCATTTTTCTTCTTCTTCTTTTTAGAAGAACTCGGAACATCAATATTATTTCTTTGAGAATCTTGCTCGATTCTCTTAGGGTGGCCTTCAGGATACAAAGGTTCCTGCGTCATTCTACCAGTTCTAGTAGCCACTCTAACAGCATAATCATTTTTCTTACTATTCATTTCATCAAGCACTTCTTTTTGAGCCTTAAGTACTTGTTCTACTTGAGTGGTAACCATAGAAGCATGTTTGCTAACAAGTTTAAGTTCACCTCTAATATTAGCCATATAATCACCCAAGTGTTTAATCATATAAGCATTTTATTTTAATTGTCTACCAAAATAAGCATTGAAGTCATCTTGCTTAAACATAAAGTTATCAAACTCATCCAAGCACTGACTAGCAATTTTACTAGGAGTGACTTCAGCTTTATCATATCTATAGAGAGATTTACCTTTACTACCTGTGTCGGGATATCGGGATCAGGAGGTTCTTCAATAAATAAAGAATTAAGATCATATGTTTCTTCAACAGGCGGTGAATTAAGACCATGTATTTCTTCAATAGGAGGTAAATTCTTAACATCTTTAGCTTTAATACCTTTTTCTTTCGTAGATTTCTTTGCCTCTTGCATATCTTCGGGTGAGAAATAGAACACCTCTCTTCTTCGGAGTTGGTTTAGGAATAGGTTCAGTAACTAGAGCAGGAGTTGGCTCAGGAGCTGGCTCAGGAGGTGCCCAATTATTTTCATTTGTCAACATATTATTCAATAGGATTTCAGCTTCATCCGGTGTTCTTTCCCTGAAAAGAGAACCAGCACAACTATCCAGGTAATCTCTGGAAGCATCGGTTAGTCCATTATAAAAGATATCAAGTATTTCAGGTTTCTTAAGAGGATGATCAGGCAAAGCATTAAGTAACTTGAGAAGCCTCCCCCAAGCTTGTGGGAGACTCTCTTCTTTAATTTGCACAAAGCTGTATATTTCCCTCAAAGCAGCTTGTTTCTTATGAGCAGGGAAATATTTAGCAGAGAAGTAATAAATCATATCCTGGGGACTACGCACACAACCAGGATCAAGAGAATTAAACCATATCTTATCATCACCCTTTAATGAGAATGGAAATATTTTGAGTATATAGAAGTAACACGATCTCTCATCATTAGTGAATAGGGCAGCTATATCATTTAACTTAGTAAGATGTGCCACAACAGTTTCATATTCATATCCATAATACAGATCAGATTCGACCAAAGTAATTATATCAGGATCAACAGAGAATTCATAATCCTTATCATGAACACAAATAGGTGCAGCAGCAAAAGCAGGGTCGGGTTTCATTTTATCTCTAAGTGATTCTTTGTTCCATTTAACTAATAACCTCTTAAGCTCATATCTATCTTTGCAAGCTAAAATAGCGGCAGAAGATTCCATATCAAAAAGATAACCCTCAGGAATAACAGGCATATTTTCATCATCATTATCATCATCGTATTCAGATTCAATAATTTCTTTTTCTCTAGCCCTAGCAATTTGTTCATCAAGAAATTCACCGAGGGGCACAGTAGTATCAGGCATAGAAGCAGTTTCATCATAAGTATCATGCATAGCAGAAGTGGCATCATCAATAACATGCGACATATCAGAACGGATAGCAGAAGTAGGTGTAGGTGTCGCAAACTTACTCATAACAGAAGGTGAATCAAGTGCAGAGCTAGATGGCAGTTCCTTACCTCCCCTCGTATTTGAGGGATAGATCTTGGTTTTTTGATCTCTCAAGTTCTTCATAGTGTCCAGCAGATATAAATCCCAAGTGACTCAAAGAATAGAGCTATGCTCCCCAGCAACGGCGCCAGAAATTTGTCTTGATAACCCACAAGTATAGGGGATCGCAAAAGCTTTCGAGGGTAGAGTATTCAACCCAAATTTAATGATTCGACACAAGGGGAGCCAAAGAATATTCTCAAGTATTAGCAGCTGAGTTGTCAATTCAACCACACCTAGAAACTTAGTATCTGCAGCAAAGTGTTTAGTAGCAAAGTAATATGATAGTGGTGGTAGCGGCAACAAAAGTAAAGACAGCAAAAGTAATGTTTTTGGTATTTTATAGTGATTGTAACAGTAGCAGCGGGAAAGTAAATAAGTGTAAACCAGTATATAGAAAACTCGTAGGCACCGGATTAGTGATGGATAATTATGCCGGATGCGGTTCATCATGTAACAGTCATAACATAGGGTGACACAGAACTAGCTCCAATTCATCAATGTAATGTAGGCATGTATTCCGTATATAGTCATACATGCTTATGGAAAAGAACTTGCATGACATCTTTTGTCCTACCCTCCCGTGGCAGCGGGGTCCTATTGGAAACTAAGGGATATTAAGGCCTCCTTTTAATAGAGAACCGGAAGAAAGCATTAACACATAGTGAATACATGAACTCCTCAAACTATGGTTATCACCGGGAGTGGTCCCAATTATTGTCACTTCGGGGTTGCGGATCATAACACATAGTAGGTGAGTATAGACTTGCAAGATAGGATCAAGAACTCACATATATTCATGAAAACATAATAGGTTCAGATCTGAAATCATGGCACTCGGGCCCTAGTGACAGGCATTAAGCATAGCAAAGTCATAGAAACATCAATCTCAGAACATAGTGGATACTAGGGATCAAACCCTAACAAAACTGACTCGATTACATGATAAATATCATCCAACCCATCACCGTCCAGCAAGCCTACGATGGAATTACTCACGCACGGCGGGGAGCATCATGAAATTGGTGATGGGGGATGGTTGATGATGACGACGGCGACGAATCCCCCTCTCCGCAGCCCCGAACGGACTCAAGATCAGCCCTCCCGAGAGGTTTTAGGGCTTGGCGGCGGCTCCGTATCGCAAAACATGATGATTTCTTCTCTCTAATTTTTTTCTCTCCGAAAGCAAATATATAGAGTTGGAGTTGGCGTCGGAGGGCATCCAGGGGGCCCACGAGGTAGGGGGGCGCGTCCTAGGGGGGGCACCCTCGTGAGAAGGGTGTGGGCCCCTTGCTCTTCATCTTTGGCGAGTATTTTTTATTATTTTTTCTAAGATGTTCCGTGGAGTTTCAGGTCATTTCGAGAATATTTGTTTTCTGCACATGAAACAACATCATGGCAATTCTGCTGAAAACAGCGCCAGTCCGGGTTAGTTCCATTCAAATCATACAAGTTAGAGTCCAAAATAAGGGCAAAAGTGTTTGGAAAAGTAGATACGACGGAGACATATCAAACTGCCAGGTGTTCCACCTGACAGGGATGTCGAGTTCATGATAGACCTTGTTCCAGGAACCGTCCCAATTTCTAGAAGACTTTATAACATGGCACCCTGAGAACTAGCCGAGCTTAAGAAACAACTCGATGAGTCCTTGAAAAAGGGTTTCATCCGTCCTAGTTCTTCTCCTTGGGCTTGCCCCGTCCTCTTCGTCAAGAAGAAGGATGGAACGGATCGGATGGTTGTAGATTACCGACCTGTCAACTTGGACACTATCAAGAACAAGTATCCGCTCCCCAAGATCAACGATTTGTATGATCAGCTCGCTAGATCCTCAGTCTTCTCCAAAATGTATTTGAGGTTGGGCTACCATCAAATCAAAATAAAAAACGAGGACATTCCCAAAACGGCCTTTGTTACTCGTTATGGCCAATACGAGTAGACCGTCATGTCCTTCGGTTTAACCAATGCCCAAGCCACCTTCTCTCGGTTAATGAACTCGATCTTCATGGAGTATTCGGATAAATTCGTCGTGGTATACCTTGACGACATACTCATCTACTCCAAGAATGAGGAGGAACATGCCGAACATCTAAGGCTGGTATTGACGAAACTTCGAGAGCATCGCCTTTATGCCAAATTCTCCAAATGTGAATTTTGGTTGCCAGAAGTGACCTACCTAGGCAATGTAATATCTGGTAAGGGTATTGCTGTCAATCCCGAGCGAGTTCAAGCCATCGTTGATTGGACGCCACCTGAAACGGTCAAGCAAGTTCGGAGCTTCCTTGGCTTAGCGAGCTATTGTTGCCGCTTCGTCGAGAATTTCTCCAAGGTTGCTAAACCTCTAACTGAACTCCTCAAGAAAGATAAAAAGTTTGAGTAGACCCCATAGTGCGATTTCAGCTTTCAGGAACTGAAAAAACGCCTGACATCTGCTCCCGTACTGGTACCACCAGATTTCTCCAAGGACTTTATTATCTATTGCGACGCCTCGCGACAAGGACTAGGTTGCATACTCATGCAAGATCGCCAGGTAATTTCCTATGCCTCACGGCAATTACACCCACATGAGGAAAACTATCCCACACATGATCTAGAGCTTGCAGCTGTAGTCCATGCACTCAAAACTTGGCGACATTACCTTCTTGGTAATCGTTGCGAGATCTTCACCGATCACCAAAGTCTGAAATACATCTTCACCCAACCGGATTTGAATCTCAGGAAAAGACGTTGGGTCGAGTTGATCACAGATTACGACTTAGGAATAACTTACACACCGGGAAAAGCCAATGTCATGGATGATGCACTAAGTCGTAAATCCAATTGTAACAATCTGATGTTACAACAAGGTCAACCACTTCTCCATGAGGAATTTCCGAATCTTGACCTTCACATTGTTCCACAAGGATTCCTATCCACCCTGGTGGCGAAACCTACCCTTACAGATCAGATCATCATAGCACAGAAGGTAGACCCGGGAATCTCCCGTATTAAGAGAAACATTAAGAAAGGAGTCGCGAATTGTTTCTCCGTTGATGATCAAGGTGTCATATTCTTTGGAAACCGCTTAGTGGTTCCAAGGCACGAAACCTGAGGCGGCTGATTCTTAAGGAAGCTCATGAATCCCCTCTCACCATTCATCCCGGTAGTACTAAAATGTATCAAGACCTACGCCAGAGGTTTTGGTGGACTATGATGAAGAGATAAATTGCTCAATACATTGCTAGTTGCGATGTCTGTCGTCGTGTTAAAGCATAGCATCAACGGCCTGCTGGCACCCTTCATCCTTTGGCTATTCCTGAATGGAAATGGGATAAAATCAGTATGGATTTCATTACCGGGTTTCCCAGGACCAAGAAAGGGAATAATGCTATCTTCGTCGTTGTCGATCGTCTTTCCAAAGTAGCCCACTTCCTACTTGTTCGTGAGAGTATCACCGCTAGCCAACTAGCTAACTTATACATCTCCCAAATAGTGTCTCTTCATGGTGTTCCAATGGAAATTAACTCAGACCGTGGGAGTCTCTTCACCTCTCGATTTTGGGAAAGTTTCCAAAATGCTATGGGGACTCGTCTCTCTTTTAGCACCGCCTTCCACCCTCAATCAAGTGGTCAAGTAGAGCGAGTAAATCAAATTCTGGCGGATATGCTCCAAGCTTCTGTCATCTCATTCGGAATGGGTTGGGAGAAATGCCTTCCATTCGCGGAGTTCGCTTATAACAATAGTTATCAAGCTAGCTTGGGCAAAGCTCCTTTCGAAGTTCTCTATGGACGAAAATGTTGAACGCCTCTTAACTGGTCGGAAACCGGGGAAAGACAACTCTTTGGCCCGGATATGATTCAGGAAGCAGAAGAGCAGGTTCGTGTTATTAGTGAGAAATTGAAAACAGCCCAATCTCGTCAAAAGAACCAATATGACCTCAAACATAAGCTCATGAGCTATGAAGTCGGTAAGAAGGCTTACCTTTGGGTTACTCCTTCAAAGGGAACCCATCGATTCGGTATCAAAGGCAAATTGGCTCCTCGTTACATTGTACCCTTTCACATTCTTGCCAAACGAGGAGAAGTTGCCTATCAATTGGAACTACCTTCGCATCTTTCTTGAGTTCACGATGTCTTCCATGTTTCTCAACTTAGGCGTTGCTTTGCGGATCCTATCCGTGGAGTGGACCACGAAGCGCTTGATCTCCAAGATAATCTCACATATTGGGAATATCCCGTTCGTATCCTTGATCAAGCCGAGCGTACCACTCGACGCCATAACATCAAGTTTCTCAAGGTTCAATGGTAACACCACTCTGAAAAAGAAGCCACTTGGGAGAGGGAGGATCGTCTTTGACTTGAGTACCCCCACCTTCTTTGCAACGGATCATAAATCTTGGGACGAGATTCTTTTGAGTGGGGGTGAGTTGTCACACCCTAGCTAGTTCATGCATTAGAGTGTTGCATCATGTCTACTTTTCCAGAAAACTGAAATGGGGAAGGCAGAACCCCTAGCACCCCTTGGAAACAACTAGGGTTTACTAAAATTATTTTCAATGAACCCAAAATGCCCTTCATAAATGTTCACCATCTTTGGTCCTGGCTAAACCCTCTGCCAAAAATGGTTTCATATTTTTGGAGGCCATTCTGGATTTTTGCACCAAGCCGTTAGTATTTGCATTTGGGCAATTTAAATCCTATAAATATTTTAAAATGCCCAAATAATCCTGAAGGTATTGTTAGGCTGTTGAGAATATTTTCAAATGTGCCTCTGAATAATTTCAGGTTTTTCCTAAATGGAATAGTATTTTTACTATTTCAAAACACAGAACAGGAACAAATAAAAAAATAAAAATAAAAAGCAGAGAGCAGATGACTTACCAGGCGCTCACCTGGCAGGCCTACCTAGCCGGCCCAGCCCAGCAACCGCTCCAGCGAGCTGCTTGACTCGGCCAGGCAGGCAGGCAGGTGCTCAACACCGGCACCAGCGCACGCCACGCAGCTGCCCACCGCCCTGCTTCCTCCCTTTGCCGTTCTACTGCCTTGGGTCAGTCACCCACTCCTCCCCCGAGCTCGCAAACACACCCCTTCCTCCCCAGCTCCTCTCCCTCACTCTCCCGCACCATGGCCGACGCTGCCGCGCCAGCGCCACCGTGAAACCCGCGTCCGCCGTCGTCCCGGTGCTGCACTGCCGTGTCCGTTCGCTCCGCAGATGTCAACTATGTCGAGAAGGCTGAGCCCCAAGCGCTCACCCGCTTTGGAGTCGCCCCTGAGGCCGTCTTCCCCAACTCCGGCCGCCGAGATCGCCATCGTCGCCCCGCTCAGCTTCGGCCTTCCCCGAGCCCACTTCGATGCCTGCTGCGATCGCCATGAGCCCTGCTCCGTCCTCCCCCTCTCTGTTACCTCTCTCATGTACCGTATGCACTGCATCACGCTCACCCGCACCCGCCGCCGCCGAGCTCGTCGCCGACGTGACTCCGGCCATCCACCGGCCACACCACCGTGTCTAACACACTCACCGCACTCGCAGGAACCCGTAGCACCACTCCACGCGCCTCACCGTGCCCCGTAGCCTCGGGTTCGACCTCACCCGAGCTCCGGCAGCTGCACAGCTCGTCGCCGGCCACGTTTCCAGCCACCCCGAGTTCCACCACTGCCACCCAACGACGCGGCTTGCTCCCAACTACGCGTAGATGCTCTCCGCCGTCCATTTGGTAGCCGGAGCATGAAACCCGCACTGCCCTGCCGCGTCTGGCCTCCCCGATGGCTAAGCGCCGGCGAGTTTGACCCTGTTTGACACTGGTTGACCCCGTGTGGGCCCAGGTTGACTCCCCCTGAGTCTATGGCAAGTGGGACCGCTCTGCTAATTAACTTAGTTTAGCACTAACTAAATTTAGTTAGTTAATTAACTACTGACATGCGGGTCCCACTGGTCAGGTTTGACCTGGACCGGCTCCATTGACCGCTGACGTTACCTTGACACAATGCGGACGCATTAGTTCAATTACTGGAATTATTCTTATAAAAGAAATTCAAGAAAATACTACAAACTTCAAAAATTCATAACTTTTAATCTGTACCTCCAAATGCAAAGATTTGTGTATGAAATTTGATCAAAAAAATTCAATCTTTCCATCTGTAATGGTTTCATGCATGACATAACAATTTAACCCTGCTGTTTAGGTGAAACAAGCTAATGCACTTATAAGACTTAATAACATAAGCTTTCATTTGAACCTTTGATTCAAATGGACTCAAACCAACTTGTTTCACAATGCATTAGCCAGGACACCTCATATTGCCATGTCCTAGCATACATCATATTGTTGCATATTGCCACGTGATGATTGTGTTCTGTGATGTCTTTCATGGTAGGTTCTGCTTCCGAGGATATTCTCGAGTATCCGACTAAAGGGCAGTACCCTACTACTACTCCATGAGGCAAGCAGCCCCATTGATCATATCGACACAATCCCATGTTCTTGCTCCTGCTCTCAATTACTGCATTAAGACAACAACGTTTCAAACTACTGTGTGCTGCGGTAGTTGAACCCTTATCCTCTGCATGACCTGTCATTGCCAAAGTAACTAGATGAAAACCACTAGCATGTGTAGGAGTTGTTTGAGCCATGTATGTGTTTCCTACCTTGCTATGCCTGCTATTCATAGAGTTGTGTCAGGTTTGGTTCATCTGGGTGATGGGCTAGAGTGAAATGAATACGTCGGTAATCTGAGGGATGAGTTGAACATGATTTGGTAAAGGTATCGATGAGAGGCCATGTAGGAGTACATGGTGGGTTGTTTCATTGAGGCCATCCTTAAGAACTGAGATCTGTATGTGTGATTCAAGAATCAGTTACTACCATACATTGGGCCCGAAACCAATGGACCCTCTCAGCTTCTTAACCACCCTAGTTCTCTGTTCAGGAGTTGCAACTAGTTTCTGGTGTTTATAGGTTATGTGTTGGCGGCCGTGCGTAGCGCTGACCCTAGGGGTAGGCTGTGATGCGGTAGATACACCGTGGCACGGCCTACCGAGTTGCCCGTTTGGTGTCTCGGGAACCCTGTACACATCGTTCGGGGCCGTATATGGAAAATTCTGCCGGACTCCCTGCGGATGGAACCTGGATAGGTGATAAACCTGGACTAGAGACTTGAGTGTTTAGGTAGGCCGTGGCCGACACCCGCGTCGGGCTTCCGCTTGAAGGTTGCCGAGTACATGTCATGTAAACGGCGGTAAGTGGTGAGAGCGTGTATGAAGAAGTACACCCCTACAGGGTTAACATCATCTATTCGAATAGCCACGTTCGCGGTAAAGGACTACTTAGTTGCCTATACAGTTCATAGACAAGTTAATGGTTACTACTAAAAGACTCAAGATAAGTGTCAGTACCGCGGACGGCCCTCTCGTAGGATGACAAGGGAGGATCCACGGTGGAGTATTGTGTTGGTGATTAGTGGACTCGTGTGCAAAAACGATTTTACAAGTGGTGTCTCGTACGATAGCTTAGCCAAGAGTCAAAGCTGGCTTGCTGCAATAACTCCACCACCTTCTTGAGAATGAGCATGTATAGTAGGATCTGTTGTAAGACTTGCTGAGTACCTTTGTACTCATGCTACTTTAATTACTGTTTTTAGACGAAAACACCGCCCCCTCCGATGGGTTTTACGTAGACCTCGACGTTGATGAGTGACTTGCCACACAGGCGGTGGTTCTGGCCATGGAGGTCCCTATGTAGATAGAAAGGCTTTGTCAAGCCTTGTTCCTTTCTAGTGTCTATACTCAGACTAGTTTGCTTCCGCATGTGCTTGTATGCTTGTATGACTTGAGTGTCGGGTCATGTGACCCCTACCTGTATGAACATGTTATGTATGGCTCTCCGGAGCCTTTAAATAAAGTACTTTGAATTATAGAGTTTTGTTGTGATGCCATGTTGTATTTACACATATCGAGCATACTGTGTATGATTGAAATGCTTGGTATGTGTGGGATCCAACAATCTAGTTGTTTATCCTTGGCAGCCTCTCTTATGGGGAAATGTAGTCTAGTGCTTCCATGAGCCATAGTAGTCCGCTACAGCCCGATTCACCGGAGTCCTGCTAGCCCAGCACTACTGCTCAGGACACTTGACTGGCCGGCATGTGTTTCACTTTGTTCCTGTGTCTGTCCCTTCGGGGAAATGTCACGTGGTGACATCCGGAGTCCTGCCTAGCCTGCTATAGCCCGGGTTCCCGGAGTCCTGTTAGCCCAGTACTACAGCCCGGATTCACACGCTGCTGACCGACATGCTCGATGTGATTCATGTATGCCTGTCCCCATAGGTTTGTGTCGCTTTGGGTTCACGACTAGCCATGTCGGCCCGGGTTCTCTGTCATATGGATGCTAGAGACACTATCATATCCGTGAGCCAAAAGGCGCAAACGGTCCCGGGCCATGGTAAGGTGACACCTGAGGGAATACCGTGCGTGAGGCCGCAAAGTGATATGAGGTGTTACCAGCTAGATTGATGTGACTTGGAATCGGGGTCCTGACACAAATGTCATGAGAACTGAGAAAATTTGGGTGCTTATGAAACCACCGATTGGCTATAACTTTCTTACCATGTCCTGTTGCCTAAATAGACATTTAGATTGAAAACAGTGAAGGTCTAAAAAAGAGTGTCGAAAGAGCTACAGTTGAATGGTTAATTCGAGTACATTATATGCGGGCTTCCAATGTGCATGAAATTATCACCTTTATATACAACTTCTCCAAACATAGAAAGTATTGCAGCAAGCCAATAGTATTCTTTAGATCAAAACTATTCATACGGATATGTAAGATCTTGACAGAATCCAGCACCATCGATAGGCTATCCATGGACAAACTCTTCATTGAGCATAGAACATAATATTAGTACAAAAAGTGTACTCCAAGATGAGATAGAACTTATGCGTAGAAATTTAAAATGCAGCTTATGATTACAAGTGCAGATGATAATAACACTACCTGAAGAATCGTGGAGCCAAACACCATCTTGAAATGAGCATAGAGATCATGTATTACACCCAAGGTCTCCAGTTTAGGCGCAGAGACGATAGTTATTTCTGAGGGTGAATAATGAGAATCAAGGATCAACCTTTGAAGTGAAGGGGCATATTCGATGATGAGCTGCCTTCAGTCAAAATAAATTCCAATTCTTACAAGGTTAGGTGACTTTATTTGGAGAAAATAGATTCTAACTTTCAAAACAAGAACCAAGCACTCCAGGGCAGGGCAACTGGAGTGGATGATGCTGTGTAATGAGACCTACGACATACGAACCCGCACAAGTGAAAGTTTTTTGGACCAGATTGTCTGGTAGGTAGCACAGCGCAAAGGTGGCAGTGTGGAGAAAGGAGGAAAAGCGTGAGATGGACATCAGTGGTGAGGGTACAAGTACATGGCGTTTGTTATGTGGTATGTGATTTCGGGGGAAATAGTGGAACTCAAGCAGCTATAGTTTGGTGAATTCAAGGGATTTCGTCTAGGCATCCATCATGCAGGGCATACACAGGTAGCATGCCGGGATGCAGAGGCCTTGATTAGTGTCGGATTTTGGGTTCCTGCAAAACCCTTGAGGTTCGAACACTAGGGTGCGCATGAAGATCTCTCCCCCTCTCTAGCTCGCACACATCATGATCTCACGCCTAGCTCGACGAACCCAAGGAACATGAGACACAAGAGTTTATACTGGTTCGTACCACCGATTTGGTGTAATACCCTATTCCAGTGTGGTGTGATGGATTTCCTCTTGGCCTGAGGATCAACAGTTACAAGGGAAGAACAGCCTCCTGAGGGGAGGTGCTCTTGTGCTTGGTGAGTGTGGTGACTTTGGTGGAATGAATCCGGTCCCAGATGAGATGCCTCCCTACGGTGGTGGCTGGCCCTATCTATAGAGGCCCGGGTCCTCTTCCCAAATATTAGGCAGGAAGGGATCGCACAATGGCCAATTTGAAGGGGGACAACTAGTACGAGCTATCCTAACAAAAGATGGTCTTCGCCTACCAAACGCTCTTGTGGTGACGCCGTCTTGGGCTCCACGGTGACCTCCGTCCTGCTGGTCTTAGTCTTATTGCACCGATATGGAAACCTTTGCCTGATGCCTCGGTACTCCTCGCCTATGCTTGCCTCTTTAGCACCAAAGGGGAAACGAGGACACTACACGCGCTGGCACCCGCTTGGCTCCAGTCGTCATGGCTTGCGTCACAGAAACCTCACGAGGTGTCCCTTGCCTTGATCTCTCCGCCCTCATGAGCTAGCCTGGTGTGGCCGCCCCTGAGGAGGTCTTGCGTCACCCACCTCACGAAGCTTGGCCCCTCGCGAGGGTCTTGAGTATTTGCTGGTGAAGATGGGCCGTACAAGGCCGCTGGTGGAGCCACACTGTGGGTCACATGCAGGCAAGTCTTGGGACCCCCGTTCCCAAAACACAGACAAATAGGACCTTGGTGGGAGGAGATGATGGCTCCGGGGAGTACTAAATAATTAAAGAGAGATAGCTGATGACAATCAAGATTAAGGGGCATGGCGCACCATAGAGGGCGCCACTGAGTTGAGAGGACTTGGGTGATGCAGAAAATCCTTGGTAGGGAGAAGTGAGATGATCTCCCAAGGATGGCATCCAGGAGATCGCTGATGCGGTCCACCCGAGATTCTATGGGTTCCTCAGATCCATGGGGGCTTGCCGGTTCTCCCTGTGCTACCAGGTGCGGGATCTACAATAGGTGTGGCCATTGGCGGGAGCCTCATCTTCATGGTGCTGGGGTCAGCCGACTCCATTTTCCTTGAGGGTGTCGCGTTGAGCTCACGGATTTGAGTAGAGTAATGAATGATGAGCCTAGTTATAGTGCGAGTGAAGAATAAGGGGAGCTAGGGGTTTTATGTACTAGTGAGGAATAAGGGGAGCTAGGTTTTTCTATAGGAGTGAGGTGAGAAATTTGGGGGTACGAGTGGAGCGAGCTGACGTGAGGTGGGTGGGAGTGAGGAGGAAGAAGAGCACCTAGGTTGTTTTGGGGGGCGTTGTGCTGGTTAGCGCCTCTCATTAAGTAAATATATGGGCTTTTGAATTGATTTTATTATTTTGGGTGGATGGGCTCTTCCGTCTTGGGCCTAGAGAAACAATTACTACTAGTACAGTGCAGACACTCTACAGCCACCCAGAAAAAAAGGACTACTAGTAGAGTGGATACACTCCGCTTCTTGCTCCTCCTAGGTCACTGAAATGCCTCCCACTACTGAATGTCATTTTACTTTGCTTCATCGACATGCGAGCCATGCAGCACGCGGGCCCAAATGCCATCCACCAAATTAGAAGGCGGTATGCAGGCGGATAGTCACCTCTGTCGTAGCGCCGCAGTAACCAGCCGACATATCACAAAATCCCACCTCCCCACCGTCTAAGTTAGACGGACGAAGCAACCATAATTTCACTCTTCGCTAAATCCCCTTCTCCCTCACCATCTTCAAGAAAGCCAACTCTTGCTTTTGCCATTGTTCTTCTCTCCCAACGAGGGGAAGGTAAGCGCATCCGCGATGTTGATATATTTTCTTTCTAAAAAACTTTTGCAAAGCAGTAACCGAATCTATTCTAAAGATAACCTAGAAAATCAAACTAACCTAACTAACAGTACTAACGAACCTAATTAGTAGCAGTAGAAAAAAAGAAACTAATAGTACTAACTAACCTAATTACTAGCAGTAGAAGAAACAAGGGGGAGCTCACCGGAGTGGGTCGGCGGGGTGTCGGGGCGGCTAGGGTGTAGGGACGGCGGGGCCCCTGGTTGTCGAGGAGGTGGGGCGCCGGGGCGGCGAGGGCGTCGGGGTGGCGAGGGTGTCGGGGTGTCGCGGGCGGCAAGGGCGTTGGGATGGCGCGGGTCGTGACGGCGAGGGCGTCGGGGCGGCGGGGTGGCGCGGGAGGCGAGGGCGTTGGGGTGGCATGGGCGGCAAGGGCGCCGGGGGTCGACGGCCTCGGGGGCGCGGTCCGGTGGGGGTCGGGGGCGTTGGGGTGGCGCGGGTGAGGTGAGGGAGGGAGATAGAGGAGGGTGGGGCGCGGGGCCGACCGTTTTTTAGTTAGGTTTAATTTCTTTGTCGTCTGCTAGCAGACAGCAAAGAGTGCAGCTAGTGGGGTGGGGCCGGGGGAAACAGTCGTTAGGTTGGCTATTCTCTTTCCCATCTGCTAGCGGACGGCAAAGAAACTGGCCGTTAGGTGGTTCTCACTAGTGGGCCACCCTCCCAGATGCGGAGCATCCCAAAGTCATCCCCATGGGCCTACCATCGTCTCATCAAGTGCCTAGTGGACCCATGACTCGATCATGTGCTAGATCTCTTGAAACCGAGGAGACATCTCTCCTCTCACAATTCCACTTTTATGCACATGAAGATGGACGAGAAGACAGAGAAGAAGGAGGGTTGAAGGAAAAGTCCCAGCCACCGGACGACCGGCCGGGACCGGTCGTCCGGCGCCTGAAGCACCAGCGGACGTCCGGTCCAGACCGGACGACCGGTGCCCCGACACCCGAAGCAAACAAGCAGACATCCGGTCTGGACCGGACGACCGGCGCACCTGCACCCGAACCAAAGTCAGCGGAAGACCGACGTTTCTGGACGTCCGGCACCCCCATCACAGAGAAGAACCAGCGGATGTCCGGAGGACATGATACGTCTCCGTCGTATCTACTTTTCCAAACACTTTTGCCCTTGTTTTGGACTCTAACTTGTATGATTTGAATGGAACTAACCCGGACTGACGCTGTTTTCAGAAGAATTGCCATGGTGTTGTTTTATGTGCAGAAAACAAAAGTTCTCGGAATGACCTGAAACTCCACGGAATATCTTAGAATGAATAATAAAAAATCCTCGCCAAAGATGAAGACCAGGGGGCCCACACCCTGTCCACGAGGGTGGGGGCGCGCCCCCTACCTCGTGGGCCCCCTGGTGGCCCTCCGACGCCAACTCCAACTCCATATATTGGCTTTCGAGGAGAAAACAATCAGAGAGAAAGATTCATCACGTTTTACGATATGGAGCCGCCGCCAAGCCCTAATATCTCTCGGGAGGGCTGATCTGGAGTCCGTTCGGGGCTCCGGAGAGGGGGATTCGTCGCCGTCGTCATCATCAACCATCCTCCATCACCAATTTCATGATGCTCACCGCCGTGCGTGAGTAATTGCATCGTAGGCTTGCTGGACGGTGATGGGTTGGATGAGATTTATCATGTAATCGAGTTAGTTTTATTAGGGTTTGATCCCTAGTATCCACTATGTTCTGAGATTGATGTTGCTATGACTTTGCTATGTTTAATGCTTGTCACTAGAGCCCGAGTGCCATGATTTCAGATCTGAACCTATTATGTTTTCATGAATATATGTGAGTTCTAGATCATATCTTGCAAGTCTATAGTCACCTACTATGTGGTATGATCCGGCAACCCCGAAGTGAAAATAATCAGGACCACTCCCGGTGATGACCATAGTTTGAGGAGTTCATGTATTCACTATGTGTTAATGCTTTGTTCCGGTTCTGTATTAAAAGGAGGCCTTAATATCCCTTAGTTTCCAATAGGACCCCGCTGCCACAGGACGGTAGGACAAAAGATGTCATGCAAGTTCTTTTCCATAAGCACGTATGACTATTTACGGAATACATGCCTACATTATATTGATGAACTGGAGCTAGTTCTGTGTCACCCTATGTTATGACTGTTACATGATGAACCACATCCGGCATAATTATCCATCATTGATCCGGTGCCTACGAGTTTTCCATATACTGGTTTACGCTTATTTACTTTTCCGTTGCTACTGTTACAATCACTACAAAAATACCAAAACCATTACTTTTGCTGTCTTTACTTTGTTACCGTTATCACCACTATCATATTACTTTGCTACTAAACACTTTGCTGCAGATACTAAGTTTCCAGGTGTGGTTGAATTGACAACTCAGCTGCTAATACTTGAGAATATTCTTTGGCTCCCTTGTGTCGAATCAACAAATTTGGGTTGAATACTCTACCCTCGAAAACTGTTGCGATCCCCTATACTTGTGGGTTATCAAGACCTTTTTCTGGCGCCGTTGCGGGGGAGCATAACTCTATTCTTTGAGTCACTTGGGATTTATGTCTGCTGGACACTATGAAGAACTTGAAAGACGCTAAGACAAAAATTTATCCCTCAACTACGAGGGGAGGTAAGGAACTGCCATCTAGCTCTGCACTTGATTCACCTTCTGTTATGAGTAAGCTAGCGACACCTAAACCTACTACTGCTATGAATTCTGATATGTCGCATGTTATTGATGATGCCACTTCTGCTATGCATGATACTTATGATGAAACTACTTCTATACTTGATACTACTGTGCCACTTGGTGAATTTCTAGATGAGCAAATTTCTAAGTCTAGAGAAAGAGAAATTAGTGAACCTGAACACGATGATGTTAGTGATGATGAACCTATGCCTGTTATTCCTGAGTGTTATCTTTTTAATAATGAATCTTATGAAGCTATTCTTGCTTGTCTAGATAAACCTGAATGTAAGAGGTTACTAATTAAGTGGAGTAAGGAATCTTTTAGTGGTAGGACGAGACCCGACCCTGCTTTTGCTACTTCACTTATCTGTGTTCCTGATCAGGATTATTATGATATTACTGTTGATCCAGATATAATTACTTTGGTTGAATCTGATCCTTTTTATGGCTATGAATCTGAAACTGTTGTGGCACATCTTCATAAGTTAGATGAAATAGCTGCCATGTTTACTAATAATCTGAGATCGTGCCACTTTTATATACTCAAAATATTTCCGTTCTCATTAAAGGGTGATGCTAAGAAATGGTTTAATTCTCTTGATCCTGCCTGTGTGCAAAGTCCCCAGGATATGATTTATTACATCTCTGCTAAATATTTCCCTGCTCATAAGAAACAAGCTGCTTTGAGGGAAATATACAATTTTGTGCAAATTGAAGAAGAGAGTCTCCCACAAGCTTGGGGGAGGCTTCTCAAGTTACTTAATGCTTTGCCTGATCATCCTCTTAAGAAACCTGAAATATTTGGTATCTTTTATAATGGACTAACTGATGCTTCCAGAGATTACCTGGATAGTTGTGCTGGTTCTCTTTTCAGGGAAAGAACACCGGATGACACTGAAATTTTATTGAATAATATGTTGGCAAATGAAAATAATTGGGCACCTCCTGAGCCACCTCCCGAGCCAACTCCTGAGCCAGCTCCTGAGCCAATTACTGAGCCTATTCCTAAACCAACTCCGAAGAAGAGAGGTGTTCTATTTCTCAGTCCCGAAGATATGCAAGAGGCAAAGAAATCTATGAAAGAAAAAGGTATTAAAGCTGAAGATGTTAAGAATTTACCTCCTATTGAAGAAATACATGGTCTTAATTTACCGCCTGTTGAAGAAGTATATGATCTCAATTACTTATTTACTGAAGAACCTCCCGATATCCCGACACAGGTAGTAAAGGTAAATTCTCTCTATAGATATGATAAAGTTGAGGTCCCTCCTACTAAAATTGCTAGTCAGTGCTTGGATGAGTTTGATGACTTTATGTTTAAGCAAGATGACTTTAATGCTTATTTTGGTAGACAATGAAAGCAGAATACCTTTATGATTAAACGCTTGAGTGATTATATGGATAATATTAGAGGTGAACTTAAACTTGTTAGCAAACATGCTTCTATGGTTACCACTCAAGTAGAACAAGTACTTAAAGCTCAGAAAGAAATGCTTGATGAAATGAATAGTAAGAAAAATGATTATGCTGTTAGAGTGGCTACTAGAACTGGTAGAATGACTCAGGAACCTTGTATCCTGAAGGCCACCTTAAGAGAATTGAGCAAGATTCTCAAAGAAATAATATTGATGCACCTAGTTCTTCTAAAAGGAAGAAAAAGAAAAATGATAGAACTGTGCAAATTTCTAGTGAACCTATTGCTGAACCACCTGATAATCCAAATGATATCTCTATGTCTGATGCTGAAACACAATCTGGTAATGAACATGAACCTAGTGAAAATGTTAATGATGATGTTCATGATGATGCTGAACCTAGTAATGATAATGATGTAGAAGTTGAACATGTTGTTGATCTTGATAACCCACAATCAAAGAATCAACGTTATGATAAAAGAGACTTCATTGCTAGGAAACATGGTAAAGAAAGAGAACCATGGGTTCAGAAACCCATGCCTTTTCCTCCGAAACCATCCAAGAAAAAGGATGATGAGGATTTTGAGCGCTTTGCTGAAATGATTAGACCTATCTTTTTGCGTATGCGATTGACTGATGTGCTCAAAACAAATCCTTATGCTAAGTATATGAAGGATATCATTACTAATAAAAGAAAGATACCGGAGGCTGAAATTTCCACCATACTTGCTAATTACACTTTTAAGGGTGGAATACCAAAGAAACTTGGAGATCCAGGAGTACCTACTATACCATGCTCCATTAAAAGAAATTATGTTAAAACTGCTTTATGTGATCTTGGAGCCGGTGTTAGTGTTATGCCTCTCTCTTTATATCGTAGACTTGACTTGAATAAGTTGACACCTACTGAAATATCTTTGCAAATGGCTAATAAATCAACTGCTATACCTGTCGGTATTTGTGAGGATGTGCCTGTTGTGGTTGCAAACGTTACTATTTTAATGGACTTTGTTATTCTTGATATTCCCGGGGATGATAGTATGTCTATTATTCTTGGAAGACCTTTCCTTAATACTGAAGGGACTGTTATTGATTGCAACAAAGGCAATGTCACTTTTCATGTTAATGGTAATGAGCATACAGTGCACTTTCCGAGGAAACAACCTCAAGTTTATAGTGTCAACTCTATTGGAAAAATTCCATCGATTATATTTGGAGGTTTTGAATTTCCTCTTCCTACTGTCAAAAAGAAATATGATATACTTATTGTTGGGGATGTCCATATCCCCGTTGAGGTAACATAGTGTTATTCGAAATTTCTCCGGTTCCATGATTATCGGAATGAGTTTGTTAACAAGACTTGATCAACCTTGTTAGTGGATTCTTTTTGATGAGCATGAGATGGATGAAACTAGAAGCACAACCTTCTATACCCTCTTTATATTTTCTGTTCTTTAGTAGAAATAAAGTAAACTAGTATTTTTCTGTCTGTTTCCTGACTTACCCGTGCAATATAAAAATATATCCCGAAAATAAAAGTCCTCAGAATGACATGCCAATTTAATATGATTTTTTTGGGAATATTTAAGGATTTTTAGTGCAAAAATTACCGCGGGGGGGGGGGCTGCCACCTGGTCACGAGGGTGGAGGGCGCGCCCCCTGCCTCGTGGGCCCACGGTGGCCCTCCTCCACTTATTCCTGCACCCTCTTCTTCCTCTGTCTCGCACAAACCCGAAAAACCAACTCAAGCTCGTGTTCCAGCAACTTTTGCTGCGATTTTTGATCTCCTTGCTCAAAGCACCTCTCGCAAAACTGCTTGGGGAGATTGTTCCTTGGTATGTGACTCCTCCATTGGTCCAATTAGTTTTCGTTCTAGTGCTTTATTCATTGCAAATTTGTGCTGCATAGGTGACCATGTTCTTGACCTTGCATGTCAAATACATATGGTTCCAAGTAGTTCTAATGCTTGATATATGCTCTAGGCACTTGTATGAGTAGTTGCTATTAATCTTATTGAAGTTGGTTCACTTTTGTTTGAAGTTACTAAAAATTTCAGAATTATTTTCAGAGAAAAAAATATGCTTAGGAGGATGTTCCAAGGTGGTTCTTCAAGGAAGCAAGGTCCCAGACTTGCAATGCGTGATGGTGACGAGGAACCACCAAGAGACGCTCTTGTGAGGCCCTGTGAATGGCCTTCGGAAAATTTTATGAATCAAGTGGGAATTAAAGAAGAATTTTACGCATATGTGCGTAATGCCGGTCTTGAGGACTTTGAAGCTGATAAATGCCCCCAGTATCGTTATCTCACAAGTTCATTTGTGGGGAGGTTGGATTATTCATCTTCGCGTAATTCTCCTTCAGTCATGTTTGACCTTTATGACAAGTCTTATACCATGGACTTAGAGGATTTCACTCGTGCATGCAAAATTCCATCTTGGGGTAGTATCAGGGATCCTCCTAAATCTGAATATAGAGATTTTCTTGCTAGAATAACTGAGGGGGAATCTAGAGATATAGCACATGCCACTATAGGGAGCATTCACTTTCCTGCTATACATTATTTTGCTCTCTTCACTGGTAGATGTATAACTGCTAAGGATGAAGCATGTCACATGTGTGCCCCTAATCTCAGCATTCTCAGAAGTGTTGTGTTAGGGGACCAAGCTTATCATATGGGAGCCATTGTAGCTCGTAGGTTGCCTCTTAATAGACGTAACGTAGATTTCTTTGGAGGAATTTATGCAACCCACTTAGCTAATTTTCTTGATGTAGACATTCGTGAGGGTGATGTGGAGTTGCCCACTTCTTATTTAGATCTTGATCCTATGTTTTCCCACCAGTTCATTGAGAGGACTGGACCACCTTACCAGTATCGACTAATCTTTGACAGACGGCGTGTGGTCCGTGTTGCTCTTCCTGCTCCTACCTTCTTTGATTTTCAGGCGAGAGGAAGATATATTATTACCAGAGAGGAGGCAGATGATTACGAGAGGGGAGTGGAAGCAGCCCGACGCCGTGCTGCTGCTCAGCAGGCGGTAGCCGCTGCATCGCAGTACGACCCCAGCTTCACCTACGGATATCAGCCAGGTTATCCCTGGCAATAGACCAACTTAGGCCAAAAGCCTAAGCTTGGGGGAGTACGTATTTCCCACCGACATTACATTCATGTTCACACACACTCATTGCTAGATGTCGGTGCTCATACTCTTTCATTGTAATATCCATGTTAGTTTAAATTTATTTTTCTAGCTTTCTTCTTGTGTGTTTGATAAACCTTAAGAAAAACAAAAAAAATTAGTGTTAGTCTACTTTCCATGCTTGTAGTAGAATTAAAAGGAAAACCCAAAAATATTTCCCGTCCTTCTTTTGCTTGTTGGTAGCTTTCCCGTGTAAATAGTTTTTATTTTTTCTTTTCCTTTCTTTGGGGGTCGAGAAGACTATATTGAAAATGCTTAGTGGCTCTTATATGCATGATTGTTTATTTAACTTAGAGCCCATATTACTTGTCTTCTCTCTTGAGTTGAATGCTTGCAGATTCCAGCTTAGTCCAATGCATGTGCACTCTTATTATTATTCACACCGTTCGGTCGTGCAAGTGAAAGACAATAATGATGATATATGATGGACTCATTGGGATGAGAAAAGCTGGTATGAACTCGACCTCTCTTGTTTTTGTAAATATGATGATTCATCGTTCCTGATTCAGCTATTATGAAGTAAACATATTTGCAATGACATTTAGAGATTATAGTTGCTTGTGCCATGCTTGATTAGCTATGAGTTATAATGGTTAACCTTGCGTGCCAACATGCTATTGAGATGAGTATGATGTGGTATGATAGGATGGTATCCTCCTTTAAATGAATTGAGTGACTCGACTTGGCACATGTTCACGCATGTAGTTGAATCAAATCAACATAGCCTTCATGATATTTATGTTCATGGTGGATTATATCCTACTCATGCTTATATTCGGTGTGAATTAATTTTAATGCATGTTTATGACTGTTGTCACTCTCTCAGTCGGTCGCTTCCCAGTCTTTTGCTAGCCTTCACCTGTACTAAGTGGGAATACTGCTTGTGCATCCAAACTCCTTAAACCCCAAAGTTGTTCCATATGAGTCCACTATACCTTCCTATATGTGGTATCTACCTGCCGTGCCAAACTCCAAACCTTCCAATGAAATTCTATTTTGTATGCTCGAGTAGCTCATGTGTAACTATGGCTGCCTATATCTTCCATGCTAGGTGGGTTATTCTCAAGAGGAGTGGACTCCGCTCCTCATTCATGAGAAAGGGCCGGTAACCGGGATGCCCATTCCCATGATCCAAAAAGATCAAAGCAAATCAAAATAATTAAACAAAACTCCCCCTGGGACCCGTTGAATGTTGGAGGCACTCGTTGTTTCAAGCAAGCCATGGATTGATGCTTGTGGAGGAGGGGGAGTATAAACCTTTACCATTCTGTTTGGGAACTGCCTATAATGCATGTAGTATGGAAGATACAGGCATCTCATAGTTGTTACGTTGACAGTGAAAGTATGCCGCTCAAAATATTATTTATCTCTATTTCAAAAATCGAGCTCTGGCACCTCTACAAATCCCTGCTTCCCTCTGCGAAGGGCCTATCTATTTACTTTTATGTTGAGTCATCACCCTTCTTATTAAAAAGCACCCGCTGGAGAGCACACTATCGTTTGCATTCATTATGATTGGTTTATATTGGGTATGACTTGACTGGATCTCTTTTACCATGAATTACAATGTTTAGTCAGTCCTTGATCTTTAAAGGTGCTCTGCATTTATGTTTTGTGGTCTTAGAAAGGGCTAGCGAGATACCATTTTGTTATATCATGTTATGATTATCTTGAGAAAGTGTTGTCATCTGATTTTTATTATTATGGCTCGCTAGGTGATTATGCTATTGATATGAGTAATTGTGAGACCTACGTGTTATTGTGAGTATGGTTAGTTCATAATAATTGCTGAAACTTGAATGCTGGCTTTTCATGTTTACAACAACAAGAGCAAACAGAGTTTGTTAAAGTTTTTCTTTTTCTCTTTCAGTTTGTCAACTGAACTGCTTGAGGACAAGCAAGGGTTTAAGCTTTGGGGAGTTGATACGTCTCTGTTGTATCTACTTTTCCAAACACTTTTGCCCTTGTTTTGGACTCTAACTTGTATGATTTGAATGGAACTAACCCGGACTGACGCTGTTTTCAGCAGAATTGCCATGGTGTTGTTTTATGTGCAGAAAACAAAAGTTCTCGGAATGACCTGAAACTCCACGGAATATCTTAGAATAAATAATAAAAAATCCTCGCCAAAGATGAAGACCAGGGGGCCAACACCCTGTCCACGAGGGTGGGGGGCGCGCCCCTCCCCCCTGGGCGCGCCCCCCTACCTCGTGGGGCCCCTGGTGGCCCTCCGACGCCAACTCCAACTCCATATATTGGCTTTCAAGGAGAAAAAAATCAGAGAGAAAGTTTCATGTCGTTTTGTGATACGGAGCCGCCGCCAAGCCCTAATCTCTCTCAAGAGGGCTGATCTGGAGTCCGTTCGGGGCTCCGGAGAGGGGGATTCGTCGCCGTCATCATCATCAACCATCCTCCATCACCAATTTCATGATGCTCACCGCCGTGCGTGGGTAATTGCATCGTAGGCTTGCTGGACGGTGATGGGTTTGATGAGATTTATCATGTAATCGAGTTAGTTTTGTTAGGGTTTGATCCCTGGTATCCACTATGTTCTGAGATTGATGTCGCCATGACTTTGCTATGCTTAATGCTTGTCACTAGGGCCCGAGTGCCATGATTTCAGATCTGAACCTATTATGTTTTCATGAATATATGTGAGTTCTAGATCCTATCTTGCAAGTCTATAGTCACCTACTATGTGTTATGATCCGGCAACCCAGAAGTGACAATAATCGGGACCACTCCCGGTGATGACCATAGTTTGAGGAGTTCATGTATTCACTATGTGTTAATGCTTTGTTCCGGTACTCTATTAAAAGGAGGCCTTAATATCCCTTAGTTTCCAATAGGACCCTGCTGCCACGGGAGGGTAGGACAGAAGATGTCATGCAAGTTCTTTTCCATAAGCACGTATGACTATTTACGGAATATATTCCTACATTATATTGATGAACTGGAGCTAGTTCTGTGTCACCCTATGTTATGACTGTTACATGATGAACCACATCCGGTATAATTATCCATCATTGATCCGGTGCCTACGAGTTTTCCATATACTGGTTTACGCTTATTTACTTTTCCGTTGCTACTGTTACAATCACTACAAAAATACCAAAAACATTACTTTTGCTATCTTTACTTTGTTACTGTTATCACCACTATCATATTACTTTGCTACTAAACACTTTGCTGCAGATACTAAGTTTCCAGGTGTGGTTGAATTGACAACTCAGCTGCTAATACTTGAGAATATTCTTTGGCTCCCCTAGTGTCGAATCAACAAATTTGGGTTGAATACTCTACCCTCGAAAACTGTTGCGATCCCATCCCCTATACTTGTGGGTTATCAGGACACTGGACGACCGGCCGCTCCTGAGGCTCCGGACGTCCGGTCACCAGCGGACGTCCGGTACCTGGTTGCGTCCAGATTCGGCCCCGAGGACCATGTACCCCTACTTTCGCCCCCATTTGCACTTAGACTATAAATAGACCCCCCATTCATCCTAGCTAGGGTTAGCATTGGTTTAGCTCATTTGAGAGATAGAGCATTGCTCATCCATATCGGATCTACTCCACGAGAGAGACCGCGGCCCCTCTATGGAGAAGATCCACCTTCGATTCAAGAACCCTTTACGGGAAGATCCCCTTGTGGATTCAAGACCTCCTCATGGAGAAGAACTAGTTACCGTGTATCGTCCCTAGTTGTCCGTGGATTCGTGTATCGTTCTATGTACTCGAGGATCTAGCCCATGTGTGACTTATTCATGTCGGTTTAGTGTTTTCCTCTTGTGTTTTCCTTCCGTTCTTCCTCGTGTTCTTCGTGATTTCCCCAGGATCCGCTCCTTTCGTGAAATATCAGGCGATTAGGGTCTCTACCCTACATCATCTTGGTATCTAGAGCAAGGTTTATCACGATTTCGGAGCCCCCCTCTTTGTTTTCTAGCTTGATTTTGTTGTTTTTCGTCCTAATCCGAAAATCCCCACAAAAATAGCCCCAAAAAATTTTTCTTGTGTTTTGTGAGTTTTGATGATGTTTTGTTGGTTTTGATCAGTGAATTTGTTGTGTTGCAAGTGGATCTAGCCTTCCCCCCCACCATCTCCACCTCAAAATCCCTCCCAAAATCCCCAAAACCACCTCCCGGATCTGAAATTTCGCATTGACCCCGACCATCGGACGACCGTCACTTCACCGGACGTCCGGCGACCCAGGAAGCACCGGACGTCCGACCTTACCGGACGACCGGCGACCGGACATCCGTCCATTTTCGGACGACCGCTACTCTGAAACTGATTTCGCCCAAATTTTGTTTCGGTTTCCACCACATCATCCTCTACACCACCACCGACTTCCGCAAACATTGCCAATATCCCAACCCACACCACCACTTACCCGCTACCTACTCCGATGATTTTGGTCGCACTTGGTCTTTAGAATTTGAGTTGCGGTACCGTATCCTTTTGTGTTTCGGCTATCTAGGTACGGTTCGACATCGACATCACCGCCGCTCATTTTCGCCACGGACGCCTCATCAAAAACGACCACCTCGACTACGACTTGGTTTTCGTTCCACCATTTTGACACCATACCGGAAGCAAGACCGGTAACCTCATCTTGGTATTGGACATATCACTCTTGCCATTACATTGATAGCCATCATCGCCTTACTCCTTTGCGTTGCTTACCCATTAAGACTAGCCATTGAGTATTGCCGGCAATGAGACTTGTGCACATTAGTGATCATACTTCCCATACCATACATACATACATCATTGGTGCCTATATTGGTATGATCTCTTGTGTCACAAAGTTGTCATCGCATACTCACTTGCTATCTTGGTTCATCAAGCATTGTATGAGAAAAGAGCTCAAACATCAAAGAGCCAACCAAGCTTTTAAGCAAAGAGGAAAGATAAGCAAAGAGCTTTTAAGCAAGAACCATAGCATCATACAACATTAAGATTGTCATACTCGATCATCTTGGATCATATCATAGCAACACCTTGCATAAAACATATTTGGGATAGAGGTTGTTGCATTTTTGCTAAGTAGGTTGTGCACAAGTTCTTATATCCGCCTATCGTGCAATCATGCTAGCGTCTCTCTAGTGTTGTCCAACAAGAGCATTTTTGTGGATTCCACATTTTGGCTCACCCTTGGTTGCACAACTCCACTTATCTTTTTGCGCGTGTGTTTCCGTGTATCGTATATGCTTGGTCTACTTGTTACATTGCATCTTGCGAATCTTCTCCAACATTATTGAATCTTGCTTACATTCACATTAAATTGTGTCACCATCCTAACCAAGCTCCACCATAAGCTTTAATTTGTGTAGGTGTGAGAAACCGACGAGAATTTGTACCAATTGGGCTATTTCCTTGTCCTACATTGGAGTGATCATCGATTCACTTTCAACTTTGGTCAAGGTACATTTGGTATTCATTCTTCTCTTTCTACCACTCACATTTGTCTTGGAATGATGGATAGGCCAAGTACTTCTACCAACCCACTCTTCATGGAGCAAGACGACGACATGAACTCCTTCGTCACCAAGAGTCACCTCTTTGGTGCACAACGTGCTTTGCATCAAGAGCAACCAGCTATGGGTGAATGCATAGACAGCCTTGCCGCCGACTTGCGACTTTCCGAGCAACGTACAAGGGACTACTTCGACCACAAGCTCGACGATCACAAGAAAGAGAATGATGCAAGGATGGACGAGATTCATGCTTTGTTGCTCAACCGCTCTTCTTCCACTTCAAGAAGGAGCCATTCAAGTCACCATTCCGACTTTACCCTCTCCGGCTCAAGTACACCGACATCGAACACTCTTCGTCGAGCCGCGCGCATCGACCGTCAAGCAAACCTCAATCCACTTCGAGACACCGACTCTCAAGAGCGCTGAAGATGTCAAGTCGGAGAAGCCTTTGTGCTAGCTCGAGAATGACAACAACAACGCCAACATGAAGAGGAAGAACGAGCGCGTCTACATCAAAATGCACAAGATGTCGAGGCTCAACGTCAAGAACAACAACTCCGTGATGCTCAAGCACTCTAGGCGCAACAAGCTCTACACGATGCGAGTCAAGCCATTGCCGACTGAGGCCGACAAGCCCGTGAACAAGAGGAAGCACTTCACGAAGAACTTCAAGAACAACGATTTCAAGCTCGAATGCATCGTCGAGTTCCTCCTCGAGCTCGACGCGCTCCTCCACAAGCTCGCCAAGACCATCAAGTTCATCAAGAGCATGAAGACAATGGGAATCCTCCGCGACAAGAGCAACACAAGGTTGACAACCCTCCGCATCAAGAACACCACGAGTTGAACAATCATCTACAACATGGGCGTCATCAACCCCGACCCCAACACAATGAAGAACAACGCTACGGCAAGCTCAAGTTCACCATGCCCAAGTTCAACGGAAGCAACGATCCCGAAGAATACCTTTCGTGGGCATTGAAAGTTGACAAGATCTTCCGTTTGCACAATTATGAAGAAGATAAGAAGATCGCGATGGCATCCCTTGAGTTCCAAGACTATGTCCTCATTCGGTGGGAACAAATCATAGAGCGCCGCGAGGAAAGAGGTGAACCACCCATCACTACTTGGCACAAATGAAGGATGTCATGAGAGCATGCTTCGTGCCTAACTACTACAACCGCGACCTCTTCAAGAAACTCCAACAACTCAAACAAGGAACCAAGAGCGTTGAAGAATACTACAAGGAGATGGAGATTGCAATTATAAGAGTTAATGTCACAGAAGACGATGAACAAACAATGGCATGCTTCTTGAATGGCCTCAACACTACAGGAATCAGCTAGTTTGCCGTCAGCCATGGCGGACGGCAAAGGCATGGATGGCTGACGGCAAAGGTCTTTGCCGTCCGCCGCGGACGGCAAAAGGTGACGGCAAAGTAAGGTTCGGCAAAGAGGTACTTTGCCGTCTGCTTCGGGCGGCTGACGGCAAAGGAGCCTTTGCCATCAGCAGCGGACGGCAAAGAGTGCAGACGGCAATAAGTGCGCTGTTACTCCGTTAGGTGGCTAACGGCAGGCCTTTGCCGTCCGCCGCTGACGGCAAACTTCGGAAGGCCTTTGTCGTCCGCCGTGTGATGTCAGCCGACGTCACTACACGGCAGGCCTTTGCCGCCCGCCGCTGTAGGCAAAGTTTTTGCTCTTTGTCGTCCGCCGCGGACGGCAAAGCCTTTGCCGTCAGCCACTGTAGGCAAACTGACCAAATTGGTCAGCCTCCCAGGAAGCACAGCTGCCTGCCACGTGGCCTCTTTGCCGTCCACTGCTGATGGCAAAGAGCTCTTTGCCGTCGGTGGCAGACGGCAAAGAGCCTGCATATTGGCTCTTTTTCTGTTTTTTTGAATCCAACAATTTTCAGAGCAAATATATATGACATATATAGATATATTTCCATATCAGATATCCAGCACATAAGTTTCATATCACATATCACATAAGTTTCATCCATACACATTGTTCATACCTAAGCAAGTTCCATCCATATACATATTACAATAGGAAGTTCCATCATAGCAAGCTAGATACAATGCAAAGTTTCATGAAAGGAAAAGCAAGCACTCCATCATAGCAAGCTAGGTTCCATGAAGTGAATGAAATCTGCAAAATGGTAAATAAGAAAGTTAGAAATAGGTGACTAGAACAAGAAGAAGACTAGAACAAGAAGTATATGTCATTTATGAGCTAACTTAGTTGAAATGGATCATATATGAGCTAACTAAGTTGAAATGGGTTGTTTATGAGCTAAGTTAGTTGAAATGGATCATTCATGAGCTAACTTAGTTGAAATGGGTCATTTATGAGCTAACTAAGGTGAAGGGCATCGTTTTTGAGCTAACTAAGGTGAAATGAATAGTTTTTGAGCTAACTAAGGTGAAATGGATCATTTATGAGCTAACTTAGGTGAAATGGATCATTTATGAGCTAACTTACTTCAAATGGGTCGTTTATGAGCTAACTAAGGTGAAATGGATCTTTTTGAGCTAACTAAGGTGAAATGGATTGTTTTTGAGCTAACTTAGGTGAAATGGATCATTTCTGAGCTAACTTAGTTGAAATGGATCATTTATGAGCTAACTAAGGTGCAATGGATCGTTTTTGAGCTAACTAAGGTCAAATGAATAGTTTTTGAGCTAACTAAGGTGAAATGGATCATTTATGAGCTAACTTAGGTGAAATGGATCATTTATGAGCTAACTTACTTCAAATGGGTCGTTTATGAGCTAACTAAGGTGAAATGGATCTTTTTGAGCTAACTAAGGTGAAATGGATTGTTTTTGAGCTAACTTAGGTGAAATGGATCATTTCTGAGCTAACTTAGTTGAAATGGATCATTTATGAGCTAACTAAGGTGCAATGGATCGTTTTTGAGCTAACTAAGGTCAAATGAATAGTTTTTGAGCTAACTAAGGTGAAATGGATCATTTATGAGCTAACTTAGGTGAAATGGATCATTTATGAGCTAACTTACTTGAAATGGGTCGTTTATGAGCTAACTAAGGTGAAATGGATCTTTTTGAGCTAACTAGGCTGAAATGGATTGTTTTTGAGCTAACTTAGGTGAAATGGATCATTTATGAGCTAACTTAGTTGAAATGGATCATTTATGAGCTAACTAAGGTGAAATGGATCTTTTTGAGCTAACTAAGGTGAAATGGATTGTTTTTGAGCTAACTTAGGTGAAATGGATCATTTATGAGCTAACTAAGGTGTTTTTGAGCTAACTAAGGTGAAATGGATCTTTTTTGAGCAAACTTAGGTGAAATGGATCATTTAAGAGCTAATTTAGGTGAAATGGATCGTTTTTAGCTAACTTAGGTGAAATGGATCAGTTAGGAGCTACTGTAGGTAAATTGGGTCATTTTAGAGCTAACTTGGATAAACTGGATCATTTATAAGCTAACCTAGGTAAGATGGGTCATTTTGGAGCTAACCTAGGTAAAATGGATCGTTTATGAGCTAACTAAGTTAATTATGCAATTTTTGACATAAGTAAGCTAAGTACATATCGTTTTAGAGCTAACTTAGGTAGAATGGATGGTTTATGAGGTCAGTAAGCTTATTAAGTCATTTTGGAGGAAAAGAAGCTAACTCTAGGTCATTATGGTAAGCATATTGGAGGAAATAAAGCTAAGTCTAGGTCTTTATGCATTTGTTAAGCAAAACACTAGAGAAACTTACCGTGATCACGGAGGTGTAGGACCGGGCTGGCTCGCGCCGGTAGCTGGAGAAGGAGCGGGCTGGCTCTCGCCGGTAGCTGGAGAAGGATCGTGCGATGCGTTTCTGGAGTTAAGCTGCACCAAAGATCATTTCCAATGTCTCGTTAGCATTATGACACTCAAATGTTAAGACTAGCAAGTAATGTCCATTCAAATTAAACTCACCGTGCTCCCAGGAGCAATCACTGGCATCGGCGGAGCGGTTTGACCGGACTTCTCGCACACAGACTGCACATTTGGTTTTCACAACAGAGTCATACTAGTTAGTAATGAGACTCAAATGTTAAGACTAGCAAGTAATCTGCAGAAGAAACTTACCACAAGGAGCTCGTACATGGCCCTTGCCTGCATGTCATTCCGTGCCCTCTCCTCCTCCAACATCTTTGTCGTCCTCTCCTCCAACTCCCGCTGCCTCTCCGCCACCTCCGCCAGAAGTTTTTCCGTTCTATCTCTCTCACTCTGTATAGCAGCCTGCAACACCACTCACATGACCATTTGAATCATTGATGGAAGCGCACACAATGTAATGGAGAAAGATAGCTGAGTACATATAACTAACCTTGAAGGCGAGTTGGACTTGCCGTTCACGAGGCCTTATCTCAGGAGCGGAGCTCGACTAGCGCGCCTTGATCTCCGGGAGAGTGCTAGGACAACGGATAAGTCCATCTCCCATGGCTATGGAGCCATGGGACCTCCCGCCACCAGATATCATCAGCAGCTCTGTATCAATGGGACCCTGGCTCGGGTTAAAGTCCTCCCCTTTCCTCGCCTTCCCCTGATCTCTATATTGCACGAGCTTGTCGTGGGCGGAGATGTTGGTGAAGTTCTTTGGATCATCGAGGTCAGACGCAGAGAATGCCTTGACTTTCTTGTAAGGGCCAGTGTGGGCCATGGCATACAGGTCGTACACCTCTGGCACCTTATCCGCCTTATTGTAGCGTGCCTGAAAGAGAGAAACAAAGTAAATTAGTAATTAAAGGGCTAAAGCTAGTATGATGAATGAATTGCATGAATCAAGAAGCAAACCACATACCCAGTTCCGCCCGTACTGAAATAAGTTGGAGCTGCCTTGGTGGTGTGGCACACCTTCCATTTGGGCACGTTTGTCCTTGGCCTCTTTGTGGGTGGCCAGCCATTCTTTCGAGCACCACGCATTGACCAACACCTCCCAACAATCCATCCGATCCGCACACCATCTCGGAGGGGCCTAAGTTAGCAAATAGAAACTTGAGCGCTAAGGCTATGAATTACTAAATGATGGAAGTTAGTACAAGGCCTTAAGAATTACCTTCATGTACTTCTCCTTACTCAAGAACTTATCGCGGCACTCCTGCTTGGGCTTCTTGATACCACGCCCGGCGTAGTAGTCTTGAACAGCCTGCACCCGAACCTCATGCCGTAAGTTCTGAAGTAGGCGCTTGCACTCCTTGTGGATAACATGATCCGCCTCCTCCTCGTATCCCTCCTCACACCTGTAGAATGTCTGCAATCAAATGAGACGATATTGATTAGTACAATTAATAACTAGCTAGTTGAAGATTTTTAATTGTGTAAAGGAGCAATTACCCAGAACTTTCTGATCACGACGTCTGCCCTCGTCTTGCACAAGACACCATCGATAATCTCACCCGGCGGGGCCGGGGCAGCCAAGTAGTGCTCCCAAGTCAAGCCAACCTCTAGAAGCCGACCCTCACCAGGCAATGTGACAAACCCCAGGAAGTTTTGCCGAATCAGAACTCCAAGGACGGAGTTGGGCCGGCGGACACTTTCATGGTGGTCCCAACCCCTGCAGCATGACAAGGCCAACACATCAGTTATTTGAAGAAACGTGAATGCAGAAGGTACAAAAAGATTAAATGCACTTACCTCTCCCCATCAGGGAAAATCAACCAGCTCTGCTCGCGGGTCGCCGGCACAGACGGGAGCCGTGTAGCACCACGCTGGTAGACGTTGCCCCCCTCCTCCCCCTCCTCATCAGTCGGCTCCCCGCCATCATCAGCATGGCCACTCGGCTCCCCGCCATCCTCAGGCTGACCCAACCAGCTACCCCATCCAGACGTGTGCTCCTCCGGGGTATCGTGGGCCCAAGTCTCGTAGGCCAAAGGCCCGTCGACCCGAGGCTCGTGGGCCGAAGACTCGTGGACCAGAGGCTCATGGACTGGAGTCCGTGCAGCCTCCTCCTCAGACGAGTCCACTCTAGCAGTCACGTGCTCGGGTGAAACAGCTGGGGGCAGTGGCGAGGAAGGCGCCGTAAGAGTCACCCTACCTCCTCTCCCGCGACCACGTGCTCCACCTCCTCTCTTCTTCTTACCTCTTCCCCTGCTGGGCACCGCGGTCGACGTAGAAGGGCCCGGCGGTGTCGCCATACTGTCCAGCAACGCTCGGCGGAGAGTGCGTGTGGAATGGAAGACCTCGCACCATGCGCCGACGAAGAAGGGGCCTCGGCGCGCTCCCGACCAGCACCCACCATCTTTCAACACCTGCCATGACAAAGAATAAACGAAATTAGTACAACATAAAAATAGTACCAACATGAATAATAATATGTATATCACTTAAGTGTATCATCATCAAGTACAACATAAAAAAATTGAATACCTGACACTACTAATAATCTCGATCAGTATCATCAATAAATGCATAATCATCATCATCACTATAATCAATGATGGGCTCATAGGGTTCATTGGCATCAACATGTGCAAGGCCACCTTGACGTAATCGGTCAAGCATTGACAGGTCATCCGCAACAGTAACCTCTTCTTGTTCCGGCTCTTCTTGTTCCTCCTCTGGGGTGATATCGGATTCATTGTCGCTGTCTACTTCAATGTTTTGGGGTGAAGTATAGCGGTTCTTGAAACGCTTTTTGGAAAGACGTGTCTCTTGGAAGAATTCTGCTTCATATGTGTCTGGGTTAATGTGAGGTTCATAATCCTCTTCCTTTGGGGGAGAAAGTCTAGCATGTAGCGGCACTTCATAAACGACATCCCAACCTTTCAGATTTGGATTAGTTTGGCAGGCCCACGGTAGATAGAATACTTGAGTCGCCTGTTGAGCCATAATATAGACATCAGGAACATCTAAATGAGTGCTTTGGTTGATTTCAACTAGCCCTATATGTTCATGAGTCCTTCTAGTCTCCTTCGGCTGAAACCAATAACATTTGAAGACTACGACATTCGGTGGGTTTTCACCATAGAACAGAAGTTCATAAATTGCTTCAACTCTCCCATAATACTCGGTACCTCCTTCGCGGATAGCAGATACACAACAATTTGTAGACTTTCGGTCGGCCATAGATAGCTCTTTGCCATAGGTACGAAAGCGATACCCGTTGATGTCGTACTTGTCAAATGAACGGACCTTATAGTCAAAACCATTAGCGACTTGTCTCAATTCGGCGTCCATAGACTCTGAATTAGCCTACAAGTTTAATATGAAAGTGTAAGTGCATCTAGTGCCACCCCTAGTTGGTTTTGGAGTATTGACGACAAACCTAGTTGAGGGACTAATGTGTTTGTGAGAATTGTAGGAAAACACAGGTAGAAGTCCCTCATTGATTCGGTTTACTACCAGAGATGACCCCTAAAAATGAATGAAGACATTGAAGTCAAAGGTGGTATATGAAGATATTCACATTGAAGACTATGACAATAGAAGACACGTTATGAATCCTATGGAACTCGAAGACTTAGATCTTTCGTAGTTCTTTTATTTTTGTTGAGTCATAGGAACCACCATACTGTTAAGTGGGGTCCAGGAGAACAAGTCAGAATGACTTAAGTGATGCCTAAATCAACACCCTATGTCTTCGAGTGAAGACAATGAGAGCAAATCTTGTCCAGAGCCGGACAAGTCAGCTTTGCTTGTAGCCCAAGTAAAGTTGCCATGAGAGTTCGAAATCTGACCGTTGAGACACGTGTCAGTTCCTTAGTGACCCAGGGTCATTTCGGACAAATCAGGTCGGGTTGCCAAGTGGCTATAAATAGCCCACCCCCACAACCATAAACAGGTTGGCTGCTCAGATTTCAGTGCACGGCTTTTGTCGTTTGAGAGCAACCCACCTCGAAGCCTTTGAAAGAAAATTCCTAGTGAGGAGAAAAGCCCTAACCACCCAGAGCCAGAGTAAATTGGGCATCACTTAAGTCTTCTTGTCTGTGTGATCTGAAGACTTATTACACTTGAGGACTGTGAATCCTCCAGACGGTTAGGCGTCGCGTTCAGAGCATCCAAGAGACATTGTGGATTGCCAGTGAACGAAGTCTGTGAAGGTTTGGGAGTCTACCTTGAAGACTTACCAGAGTGATTGGGCGAGGACTAAGTGACCTTAGCTCAAGGAGATTACGGTGAGGACTTGGTGTCCTGAACTGTGTGTTCAGGACTGGGTGTCCGGGACTGTGTGTCCTAAGGTTTAAATACCTAGCCGCTCCAACCAGACGTACAGTTGTCACAGCAACTGGAACTGGTCCAACATATCATTGTCTTCAACGAGTCACTGGTTTCATCTTCACTTCCTTCTCTTGCCGTTACTCATTGTGAAGTCATTGCGTGCTTGCTTTATCATTTGTCTTCACAACGTGAATGCATGATCTGTTTGGCTTCATAACTTCTTCCTACTTGATCCTTATTACACTGAAGCTGTTTGTCACTGTGCTTTCACTCTATTGAATACATGACCATGGCTGGCCTAGTGTAATCTAACTTCCGCTGCATAGTAATAGGCATAATCTTCACTGTTTGTCTTCATAACTCCCAAGTTTTGAAGACTTTCATAAAAATCGCCTATTCACCCCCCCTCTAGTCGATATAACGCACTTTCAATTGGTATCAGAGCAAGGTGCTCCCTTGTTCTATGTGATTCGGTTTAACCACCTGGAGTTTTAGCTATGTCGACTGCAAGGATAATCAAAGTCTCCGTTGCGTGCCCCGTCTTCGATGGAACTGAATATCCCTACTGGAAGAATAAGATGCGCATGCATCTTGAAGCCATTGACGTCGACCTATGGTATGTCGTCGAGAACGGCGTTCCCAAGGCTGGAGAAGGTGTCACTGCTGCTGATGTCAAGAAATTCGTTCAACTGGACTCTACTGCCAAGAACATCATCTGTGGTCATCTAACCAAAGGATAGTATGGCCGTGTGAGTGCCTTGAAGACATCCAAACTGGTCTAGGACTGGCTCTCCAAGGTCAATGAAGGCATCTCAACCCAGAGAGATCAACGAATCAGTGTCCTTCGCAATATCTTCAACCGCTTCAAGCGAAATGACAATGAGAATGTCCAGCACACATTTGATAGACTCACTGACATCACAAATGAGCTTCAAGCCCTCGGCGCCACTGAAATCACCAATCATGAAATCGTCAAAATGCTGCTGAGATCACTTGATAGTTCGTTTGACATCCTGGCCCTGATGATTCAAGAACGTCCTGATTTCAAGACACTCGATCCGTCTGACATACTTGAGAGGCTCAACACACACGAGTTTCAGCTTTCTGAGAAAAGAGATATCTACGGTCCAAACTATGGGCGAACTCGCGCCTTGAAGGCAAAAGCTGTCTCCTTATCTGAAGAAGAATCTGACTGCAGTTCTGATGATCCTGAAGACATTGGAAGAGAACTTGCAATGCTAGTGAAGAAGTTCCAAAAATTCACCAAGAAGAAAGGCTTCAGAAAATCTTCACGATCAATCTCAAGGAATGATGAAGCTTCTGATCATGACTACAAGAAGAAAACATGTCACAAGTGCAAGAAAACTGGACACTTCATCTCTGAGTGTCCACAGTGGGACAATGAGAACAGAAAGAAGAAGAAGAGCAAGGAATATGATTCTGACGACAAGAAGAAGAAGAAGAAATACTCAAAGTCTTCTTCCAAGTCTTCATCAAAGTCTTCATCACACAAGAAGAGCTCATCTGGCAAGGCACGTGCGTTTGTTGGAAAGGAGATGGATTCAGAGGAGGAGTCCGCATCTGAGGAGGCAGAGGTGGAGTCTGAGGAGGAGTCTGATTCTGGCATTGCGAGTCTGGCTACAGCATACGTCGCCAAGTCCATCTTCAACACTGAAGACAATGACTGCATCACCGACACCAACGCAAATGACAAGAACGACTCCACTCCTACCTACTGCTTCATGGCATGCGGTGCCAAGGTAAACACACGCACTACTCGCTATGAAACATCTAGTGACGATGACTCTGAATGTGATTCAAAACCTAGCTACAAAACACTTGCTAAAATTGCAACTGAACAACAGAAAGCTATGGAACATATTCAAAAACTGTTAGACAAGCGATGATCTGTTGGGTGCTGAAATGACTCGATCTGAATCCTTAATTGAAGACATAAAAAACCTTCACGTTAAGTATCAGGAACTTGAAGATCGTCATGATACTCTCTCAACAACTCATGAAAAGCTTTCCTATGATTATCTTCAAAGGAAGCAAGAACTTGAGAAATTGAGGGTGGCTCATGAAGATCTTCAAAAGGAAAACGAGTCACTTCGCGCCGAACAGATCAGTCCCGCTCAGGAAGGATTTGAACCACCATGTCTTAAATGCATTGAGCGTGATAATGCTAATTCTGTTGCTGAATGTTCCACTTGTACTGCTGTTGCAATATCTTCAACTGTTGACGTGGTAACTAACCCCTCTGCTGAGGATACCACTGCTATTGCTGATGAGAATGCTATGTTGAAGACATTGCTTGAAACAGGGATGTACAAAAGTATTAAAGGACATCAGACACTATGTGATGTCCTCAAGAAGCAGATCCTGAATCGAAACCCTAGGAAAGAGGGTGTTGGATTTGTGAGGAAAATCAAGCCAGATGGCTCTTACTGGAAACCTGAGCAGTACCCCAAAACCACATGGGTTGCTGCAAAGGAACTTTCAGCAGATCCATCCAACTTATCTGGCTTCACTTGTGCTAACCCCATTATCATTGATGAATCCTTTGATGCAAACTATAAACTGTTTAAGAATCAGAATGGTGAAGTGTTTGCCAGGTACATTGGTACTAACTGCAGGAATGGACCGCCTATGAAGAAGATCTGGGTTTCCAAAAAGTGTCTGGAAAATCTTCCTGTGAATGTCTTCATGACACCTCACTTGAAGAAGACAAATCTCAGACCAAAGGCTTCATACGGTCAAATGGCTTCATACAAACAGAGGACTCACCTGAGTCACACCAACACAAATGTTTTGCAGGGAAACCATACTCAGGCACATGAGTATGAGAGCGGTTCATCGAACCGTGTTCATGTGACCAAAAATTATTCTGCTTATTCCTATGAGTATTATTGTCCACCTGCTAGACTGTTTGCTAAGGCTTCAAAGCCAAAATTCTCAGATGCTACACTTAGACTTATTGCTTCTAAGCCACCCTTGAAGATGTGGGTGGTTAAGAAAGCTTAACTCTCTTTTGCAGGGAAAGGTCTCCAGCAGAAAAACAAAATCTTCTGATGCTATTGCTGGGGACCTTAAAAATCTTGTAGGGCGTAAGATAAAATGCCCAAATGGGATCAATATGTACTTCGTTCCTGAATCGCATGCTACTCTCCCTATTAGTCCTAATCTGGATTTAAGTTTTCATAACCCACTGGTTCATCAAATGTTTATGCTTCACAATTCTCTTCGTGAAGCCTATCCCCCTAACTGTACTGTAGGGTACGACACCGGCGACTTCAAAATCTTCAGAATGGATTATTGACAGTGGGTGTACAAATCACATGACTGGCAGAAGAAACCTTCTTATGGACTCAACATTACATCCATCCGACAAGAGCCACATCACATTTGCTGACACTGGTAAAAGTAAGGTATTGGGTCTAGGTAGAGTTGCAATCTCAAAGTATCAACACATGGATAAAGTCATGCTTGTTGAATCCCTTGGCTTCAACTTAATGTCTGTCTCAATGCTTTGCGATCTGAATATGATTGTAATGTTTGGAAAATATCGCTGCCTGATGCTAATGGAATCTGAGAAATCTCTAGTGTTTGAAGGGTATCGGAAAGGTGATTTGTACGTGGTAGATTTCTCAGCAGGACCACAACTTGCGGTATGCCTTCTTGCAAAAGCTTCAGAATGCTGGCTTTGGCATAGGAGGCTTGGGCATGCTGGCATGAGGAACCTCCACACCCTTGCGAAGAAGAAGCATGTCATAGGCATCGAGGGCGTCAAGTTCAAGAAAGATCATTTATGCGGTGCCTGTGAAGCAGGGAAGATGACATGGGCAAAACATCCTTCGAAGACAATCATGACTACTACACAACCCTTCGAACTGCTCCACATGGATCTTTTCGGTCCCACTCACTACTCAACTTTTACTACTACTGCTTGCCTCTATGGTTTCGTCATTGTTGATGATTACTCTAGATATACTTGGGTACACATAATCCTTTACAAGACTGAAGTGCAGGATGTCTTCAGACGCTTCGCCAATCGAGCTATGAACAATTTTGGCGCCAAGATAAAGCACATTAGAAGTGACAATGGCACTGAATTCAAGAACACTGGCCTTGTTACATATCTTGATACCTTGGGCATCACACATGAATTCTCAGCTCCGTACACGCCACAGCAGAATGGTGTTGTCGAACGCAAGAACAGAACACTCATTGAAATGGCCAGAACAATGCTAGATGAATACAAGACTCCAAGAAAATTCTGGACTGAAGCCATTGATACTGCATGCCATACAATCAATCGTGTTTATCTTCACAAGCTTCTGAACAAGACATCTTATGAACTCCTAACTGGCAAGAAGCCAAATGTCAGTTACTTCAGAGTATTTGGCGCAAAGTGCTGGATCAAGGACCCACATCACACCTCAAAGTTTGCACCAAAAGCACATGAGGGCTTTATGCTTGGATATGGAAAGGATTCACACTCCTACAGAGTCTTCAATCTCCTCCATTACAAAGTGGTCGAAACAGTGGATGTGCGGTTTGATGAAACAAATGGTTCACAAAGAGAGCAATTGCCAAATGTGCTAGATGAAGTCCCAGCTAGTGAATCAATCAAGCTTATGGGAACTGGAGAGATTATGCCTTCTGAAGCTCATCCTGAAGAAGAACTCATCATGTCAGCACCTGATCAACATGAAGACAATGCTCAGCATGAAGACATTCCTCCAAACAACAACGCAGATCAGCAAGAGCAAAGTCTTCGCCCTATACATCCTCGTGTTGCAAATGAAGTGCAGATTGACAGAATACTTGACAACATCAATGCACCTGGTCCACTCACTCGTTCAAGGGCAACTCAGCTAGCAAACTTCTGTGGGCATTTCGCATTCGTCTCAATATCAGAACCCAAGAAAGTTGAAGAAGCCTTCATGGAACCTGAATGGATTCAAGCTATGCAAGAAGAGCTTCAACAGTTTGAGCTGAATAATGTATGGGAACTGGTTATGCGTCCCGATCCACGGAAGCACAACATAATAGGCACCAAATGGATATACCGCAACAAGCAAGATGAGAATGGTCAAGTTGTCAGAAACAAAGCTCGTCTCGTTGCTCAAGGATATACTCAAGTAGAGGGCATTGACTTCGATGAAACTTTTGCTCCTGTGGCTAGGCTTGAAGCCATACGCATACTGCTGGCCTATGCAAATCATCATAACATACTTCTATATCAAATGGATGTGAAAAGTGCCTTTCTCAATGGCAAGATTGAAGAAGAAGTGTATGTTGGACAACCACCTGGTTTTGAAAATCCAAAACATCCTGATATGGTATACAAGCTCAACAAGGCACTGTATGGCCTCAAACAAGCCCCTAGGGCCTGGTATGATACACTCAAGTACTTTCTGAAGAGCAAAGGCTTCATACCTGGTTCCCTGGATCCCACTCTTTTCACGAAGACATACGATGGTGAACTGTTTGTGTGCCAAATATATGTGGATGACATTATCTTCGGCTGCACCAATCGGAAGTACAGTGAAGAGTTTGGATATATGATGCAAGAGCAATATCAGATGTCCATGATACGGGAGCTAAAGTTCTTTCTTGGTCTTCAAATCCGACAACAGTGCAATGGCATCTTCATATCTCAAGAGAAGTATCTCAAAGATTGCCTAAAGAAGTTCGGTATGCAAGACTGCAAAGGCTTCACAACACCAATGCCAGCCAAACATCATCTAGGTCCTGACGACAATGGTAAAGAGTTCGATCAAAAGGTATACTGCTCCATGATTGGGTCTTTGCTTTATTTATGTGCATCTAGGCCAGATATCATGCTTAGTGTTTGCATGTGTGCTCGATTTCAAGCGGCACCAAAGGAGTCGCATCACTTAGCTGTGAAGCGAATTCTTCGATATTTGGCTCACACCCCAACTCTAGGATTATGGTATCCAAAGGGCTCAGAGTTTGATTTGGTTGGATTTTTGGATGCTGATTATGCTGGTGACAAAGTTGATCGCAAGTCTACATCAGGCACATGTCACTTTCTGGGACGATCACTTGTATGTTGGTCTTTAAAGAAGCAGAACTGTGTATCTCTCTCCACTGCTGAATCTAAATACATTGCTGCTGGATCTTGCTGCGCTCAGCTTCTGTGGATGAAGCAAACACTCAAGGACTGTGGAATTCATCTGAAGCAGGTGCCACTATACTGCGACAACGAAAGCGCCATCAAGATTGCCAACAACCCATTTCAGCACTCGAAGACAAAGCACATTGAAATTCGCCATCACTTTCTCAGAGATCATGTTGTGAAGGAAGACATTGATATCATACACGTCAACACTGAAGAGCAATTGGCAGATATCTTCACCAAGCCCTTGGATGAGAAGAGGTTTTGCAAGTTACGGTGTGAGCTAAATATCTTGGAATCCTCAAATGTCCTGTGATTAGGCACACATCCTAACACTTATGCATATTGATGACTTAGATGTGCAACGCACAAAGTAAAGTATATCTTCAATCAATGAAGACATACATTCTAAGTGTGAATACATTAATGTGGAATTTGACTTCGGAGCACCACAATAATTGTGTGCCGTGTCCGGGTCTAATACTTCCTATACGGTGGGTAACGCCACCACCAAACGTTCCATTTTGAAGTGTTTAACTCATGGCGTTACCTTGCAATATCTTCACATTGGTTTGGCTTCGAACTTAACATGTCTTCATGATTATCTTCACTACGATGATTATATATATATATATATATATATGCTCTAAGTGTTCTGTCCTCTACAGCATTCACTTATAGCTATGTCTTCTTGGTTGAATCTTTTGAACTAAGTGAATGTGATCGGACCCTAACCTCTCTATGATTTCTATCTCAAACTCTATCTCTCCAAGTCATATGCATTCTGTTGAAACTGTCGAATGTCTTCACTATGTCCTTGTCAGCTGAAGACATAGAGACAACCATAAAAGTCCGTTTGTAATGCTCATTCCTCCACATAAGATCCGGAGAAGCAGGAACGACCGCCCGACTATTTAGGCGTGCGTGGGATGTGGAACAAACCCCAAACTTCCGCTAACTGGCCACGCGTGCCTCAAATGCGAACCGCCAGGGGCACCTGCGTAATAGCACAGTGCCGCCTCTGAGTCTATAAATTCACACTTACCGCAGTCATTATCTCCTTCTTCCATCCTCGCACGAACCCTAGCGCCACCGCTAGCACTCGACGACGCTGGAGATGAAGCGCTTCGCTGCTGCAACCTCTCCAACGCCGTCCTCACGCCGACCGCGGACATCGTCCTCTCCGCCGTCGCCGTAGGTGTTTTCCGTCGCCAAGTTAGGGCACGGAAGACTGAACTGCTCGGCATCAACTTCCTTCCGTCTAGCAGTTCCAGTGTGGTAAATAAAACTTCTTTTTACAGCCTCTTTTGATCTCTTGGTTCTGTCACTTTCAACCATAAGAAGTTTCTCTTCACACCAGTTAGATCTCTCGCTGCATCTCATAACATGCCTAGTATATTCACTTGTGCTTCATAAAGTAGTTAGATTCCTCACTTGTACTGATCTATGGGTTCGTACAAATCTGGAACCAACTTCTTATCTATAAGTGAATGTCTTCGCACAATGAGGTCAATGTCTTCTAAACTGATTGATCTTCAAAACCTTCTGAGAATGCATATGACCTCTTCCCCTTCCCTCGCACCTTAATGCTGTCACAGGTACATGTCCGTGGGAGAATCCTTCGGTTCTCATAGTCTGCATTCATTTGCAGAATTCCTACAGCATCACATAAACTCTCCTGAAGCCAGTTCCTATTTGTCCAGAAGAAGAAAGCCTTTGAAGCCTTTGAAAGTTTTGAAGCCTTTCAAGTTAAAGTTTATGGCTTCAGTTGCAGCAGCAAGAAAGGGGGGCAGACAGAGACGTGAGGGAACTTCCAAGGATCTGCCTGAAGACTTGGCAGAAATGTACAAAACAGATCCAGAAGAGAGCTATGGGCAGCGCAAAACCCGAATCCAATGGATTCGACGCTATTGGGCAGAACAGTGGTTCAAATACCGCTTCGTCACCCAGGAGTATGCTGAAAAGAATGCAATCAAGAGTCCATGGGGGGATATCTTATACAAGAACCTTGTACCCAGAACCAGAGATGAAGCCATTGCTCAAGGCTTCTACCCATGCATGGTCCGAGGACCACAGCCTGATGATGCACATCCGTCGTCACTTCTCTGGTGTCGTGACGACAATCTCTTCAAACGCAACTTTCAGTTTGCTCAACAGTCTGCGAACCTAAACAAGAAGAAATTTGGGCTTGACTTCAATCCTGGTCCCTCCTCACCAAGGGCAGATGGCGCACGCGACGCGGAACCCAATATGATCGGTCCGTTTGGCAATCTTGAGGGCCTAATCACCCACATCTTAGTCCAAGGGACTGCTGTGAATGACCCTCCAGCTGCTTCTGAGTCTGATGAAGCTCCTGCTGTGCCAAAGCCAAAGCAGACAAAGAAACCAAAAGCTTCGAAGCCGGCCCCTGCCTCAAAAATCTCAAGGGCGAAGCCATTGAAAACTGCACCTCCTGAAGTCAGTGTGCAGTCTGAAGATGTATCCCGCATCTCCAAGCCCTGAAGGATAAGGAGCCCCAGCAACACACAGGCAAAGAGCTCACTGCTGCTGCCATTCTGCGCAGTGAAGCCATTGATCTATCAAGCGATGAAGATCTGGGCGATGACGCACTAGAACAACTCATCAAAAGCAAGGAGGAAGCGGAAATCTTCAACAATCTGCCTCTCTTTGATGTCGCCATCATCCACAGCTTCATCGATGAATGGTTTGACACACCAGATATAAGCTTCAATGATCTGCAGCGGCCTGTTGGACTCAGCGTCGCCTTCCAAGGCGCAATTGCTTAAGAACTGGCCATTGCTCAGCGCATTGTTGAGCTGAAGCAGAAAATTGATCACGAAAAAGCTCAGTTCAAGAAGCACATGGCCAGTCTCAGCGTGCAGGAAGTGAGAAGCTTCAAAATCATGCTGCATGATCTCAAAGAAAACTTTCTGAAGAAGCGTGCTGAAGCTCAAGGCTCGCGTGAAAGGATGAAGTCATTGGCTGACAAATGTGTTCAAGCCTACAACGAGGCTGAAAAGCGCAAGGCACTTGGGCGTCCAGGCATCGACCCCAAGATGGCCGCAAAGAAGAAGAAGCAGCCTGCTGTGAGTGAACAAGAGGCATCAAGACAAGCAGCCACTTCCATTGTCTTCCCAACCGCCACGACTGGCTCGAAGCCAAAGAGCCGGTCAACAGCTTCAGAGCTAAAGAAGACAAGAGCTGCAGAAGCTGAAGCCAGAAAAAGGAAGAGCTCTGAAGCCTCTCCTTCTGCCCCCAGTAAAAAGAAGCGCAAGACTAAGAAATCTAGGGCTGCTCCCACAGAACCCTTGATGGTTGAACCCCTTTCTGTCATTCACCCCAATGCAGAAAGAAGACTAACAGTTCATGAGCCTGCTCCCACAGAGGCACATGACGCTGAAGATATTCCAGCAGCCGACCCACTAGCTGCTGAAGACATTGGTCATCAGGACAATGTGCAAGGTGATGCAGCCCTTCCTCAGCTTGAAACAAGCGAACCCATCAGCATTGGTCGTCCTCTGACGCCAATGGCACAAGATGAGTCATGGGCGGATCGCCCTCAGGAGGAAGAAGACATTCAGGCCCAGCCCACTCCGACACCACAAGCATCGTCTGCGTTCCGTAGGCTTCGCAAAGGTCCACGGCCTCAAGTCCAGTCTGCAGAAATTCCGGCTGCATCAGCCGAAGACAATGAAGAAGCACCTCCAGAACTCACTCCCTCGCTCCATCAAGATGCAGTTCCCCAAGAGAACGTGCCTGAAGATGTTCCTCAAACTACTAACACTGAAGCCAATGTGGAGCCCGCCCCACCAAATGCTTCAGTGGACAGCGAAGCCACTGAGCCAGACACTTCAGTTCCTGAGTCTGCTGCAAGTCCACAATTTGACTATCACATAGAGCACAGGCCTCATGTCCAGAAGCCAGTCCCAAGGCTTCCAAGGTTCCCAGGTCCTGCATCAGCACCTGGCTCCTTTGATGTAAACAGCTTCAAGGCAGACAACACATTTTTCGATAGCTCCAAGAACCCCTATTCAAGGGAAAGGATTGTATCAGACAGGTTCTGGATCTATTCACAGCGCAGCTATTATTCTTGCATCTTATACAACCAAGGTCGCATCTTCCCACACAAGCGCCTTGAGGTTGAAGCTATTGCTGGTCTGCCATGTCTTGAGGAAGCTTTGGACTGCTTCAGGCAAGTGGGTCTGCTGCCGTTCATGACTGATGAAGAGCACTGGAACGAAGAGCTTCTGCTTCAGTTTTATGCCACTCTCCACATCAAAGGCTACAACAGAGATCCTAAGACTTGGATCCTGGAGTGGATGATCGGAAATGTCCATCATGAAGCCAATGCATTCAATATCATTGAGCTCAGTGGCCTGCCCACTCCAGGCGAATTCTTCGAGGAAGGGTGTCAACTTCATTCTGAAGCTATTGAGAGCATATTTCAGAGACCTGAACCCAATATGAGTCAGATGCTCTCAATGATGAAGCCGTTGCCTCAAGATGCACCCTATCCAACTGAGTTCTTCGTTGAAGACCTAGAGTACCTGCCCAGGACCATATATCATATTATCCGGCGGACTCTCTGGCCCATTAAGGGACACTCTCCACATGCCAAGATTGAGGGTGCAATTAAGACTCTCATATTCTATATCATGCATGGCAAATGCTTCAATGCACAGGATCTTTTCATATGACAACTTGCTGCGTCAGGCTCGAACGTATTTAGTCTAAAAATCTATGCCCCTTGGGTGATGAGGCTGATCAAACTGCACTCTACAATTTCGTATCAGCCCTTAGCCCGAAACCATCGCATCTTCCTGCCAGATGTGGATATCTCTGCTGAAGCAATATACCCTGAGCCTGCCAAGCAACCAATAAGTCTTCAGAATGCCGAACACCAGAGCTTCACGCAGAATGTTGAAGGTGTTGAAGCCATGTCCAGGGTCTATCCTATGGCTGGCACTACACGTGCACCAGCATCAACTGAAGCCACAGATAGCACAAACGCTCCAAGACACAAGAAGCGTGCTCGTGTCCTCACTGACCGAGAGCTTCTTGTGGCCCTTCACCAAAAGCAAGATAGGCATCACGACTGGCTGAAACGTCAGATGAAGAGCCTCTTGGTGGATGTCAATCGTCTTCGAAACCTGGCCACCAAGAATGCCTTCGTTACGCATGAGACTTGCCGTCGTACGTGGAAAGGGCTCTCAATGATCTGCACTGAAGCTGAACTTGAAGAGGATGGCTTCACAGAGCGCTTCAAATTTGACACCACACCTCCTAGGAGGGCTGTGATGCGCAACACACCGTCACTTGAAGACTCTGAGTATTCCTCATCTGCTGC
>NC_053025.1:310825440-310967698 GCF_003073215.2 Triticum urartu
ATAGCATCCCCAAGCTTATGGCTTTGCATATCACTAGCATCATGGATATTCATAGAATTCATACTGTAGGATCGAAAGTATGTCTAGAGGGGGGGTGATTAGACTACTTGACCAAATAAAAGCTTAACCTTTTCCCAATTTTAGTTCTTGGCAGATTTTAGCTATTTTAGGACAAGTCAAGCAATCATCACACAATTCAAGCAAGCATGCAAAGAGTATATTGGCAGCGGAAAGTAAAGCATGCAACTTGCAAGAATATAAAGGGAAGGGTTTGGAGAATTCAAACGCTATTGGAGACACGGATGTTTTTCCCATGGTTCGGATAGGTGGTGCTATCCTACATCCACATTGATGGAGACTTCAACCCACGAAGGGTAATGGTTGCGCGAGTCCACACAGGGCTCCACCCAAGGGCAACGGTTGCGCGAGTCCACGAAGGGCTCCACCCACGAAGGGTCCACGAAGAAGCAACCACCCACAAAGGGTCCACGAAGAAGCAACCTTGTCTATCCCACCATGGCCATCGCCCACGAAGGACTTGCCTCACTAGAGGTAGATCTTCATGAAGTAGGCGATCTCCTTGCCCTTACAAACTCCTTGGTTCAACTCCACAATCTTGTCGGAGGCTCCCAAGTGACACCTAGCCAATCTAGGAGACACCACTCTCCAAGAAGTAACAAATGGTGTGTAGGTAATGAACTCCTTGCTCTTGTGCTTCAAATGATAGTCTCCCCAACACTCAACTCTCTCTCATAGGATTTGGATTTGGTGGAAAGAAGATTTGAGTGGAAAGCAACTTGGGAAGGCTAGAGATCAAGATTCATATGGTAGGAATGGAATGTCTTGATCTCAACACATGAGTAGGTGGTTCTCTCTCAGAACAAATGAGTTGGAATGATGTGTGTGTGTTCTGATGGCTCTCTCACTGAATGAGAAGGAGGTGGAGGGGTATATATAGCCTCCACACAAAATCCAACCGTTATATAGTTTTCCAATCTTGGTGGGATCGAATAAATAAACTCGGTATGACCGAAGTAGTAAACCTAGTGATCGTTAGGAATTTCGGTGGGACTGACATGCAACTCGGTAGGACCGATTCGGTTAGGGTTTGGGCATAACGTAATCTCGGTGAGACCGATTACACAAACTCAGTGAGACCGAGTTTGGTAATTAGCTAACCAGAGAGTTGGTCAGGCAAACTCGGTGGGACCGATTTGCTCTTTCGGTGGGACCGAGTGGAACTCGGTGAGACCGAAAAGTTACAAAGGGGAAACACTGAGTTTACATTGCAATCTCGGTGGGACCGATTCGCTCTTTCGGTGGGACCGAAAAGTTACGAAAGGGAAACAGAGAGTTTGCAACCCCATCTCGGTGGGACCGATTTCCTTATCGGTAGAACCGAATTGCTAGGGTTTGGCAGTGGCTAATGACAAGTGAAACTCGGTGGCGCCGGATAGGAAGAATCGGTAGGACCGAGTTTGGCTTAGAGTTTAGGTCATATGTGGATATGGGAAAGTAGTTGAGGATTTTGGAGCATATCACTAAGCACATGAAGCAAGAGGCTCATTAAGCAACACCTCATCCCTCCTTAATAGTATTGGCTTTTCCTATGGACTCAATGTGATCTTGGATCACTAAAATATAAAATGAAGAGTCTTGAGCTTTTGAGCTTGAGCCAATCCTTTGTTCTTAGCATTTTGAGGGTTCCACTTTCATATCCATGCCATGCCAATCATTGAGCTTTCCTGAAATAATCATCTTGGAATAGCATTAGCTCAATGAGCTATATGTTGTTATGAATTACCAAAACCACCTAGGGATAGTTGCACTTTCACTTACTCAACTATGCTAGAGCCCATAATAGCTTGTGGCTGCACACGGAAGTTTCTAGCATGAATCATCTCAGTTCCCTTTGAGCCTGGGTGGCGGTCCATAGGAAGATCACACGGGTACCCCGGGATTTCCAAAAAAACAGACAACACTGGGTTCCCCAGGGGCCTCAATCCACCCAGTTATCTAATTAAGTTGCCACCTTAAGTTGAACCATTAATTAACAATCTCACATCTTACATGAATTTCACTCAAACCCAAACCACGCCTACGAGCATAGCATAGCAATATAAGCAATACGTAGAAGTAACTCCCAAGGGTTTGAATATAAGAGGGCAATAGGTTCTACCTCAGCAACTACTTCCCAACCCGCAAGTTAATGACATCCTAATTATGCAATGTTTGAGGATTGGAACTAATGCATAAAAACTGGGTAATAATGGGATAAGATCAAAGTGTTACTTGCCTTGCTGACGATCCGCGAATCCTAGAGACTCGTAGTAACACGCTTCGCACTCCGGGAATTCTATCGCAAGCAAACAATAACATACATAAGTAACAAGCAACGATGCACAAGCAAAACACAAATAAGAGAGGGTGACCAGAAAGTTCAAATTAAGAACTCCGGTTCAAAAAAAAAAAAGAATCAAAACAAACGGAGCAACGAAACTCAAACAGCGAAAGAAAGAAGCTTCGTTTACTAATCTGAAACTAGGTCAAATTTTACAGTAGCAAAAACTTGTTTGAGTTGGTTAAACGGAAATAGGGTTTCGAGACGAAACTCCAGGCGCTTGAATCGCCTGATTCCGTTAAACGAGCGAAAAGATAAACTGAAACTAAGATCGGATCAGAAATCTCGATCAGAAAAATCGCGGAATAAATCCGATAAAAGAAAACTCATGAACAGACTAACGAACGAGCGTTCGTTAGTTGTTTCTAACGCCGAGGAACCGTTCGTTAAAACGAACGTACGGACGAACGTTCGCTAACTGGAAGAACAAAAAAAAACCGGCGAATCCAAAAAAACGAATCTAGGGTTTCTAAAAAAACCAAACGGTCTTTATAAAAAAACCGGCGGCGGGGCGCGGTGGCTACCTCCGGCGAGAGGGCTCCGGCGAGGCGGGGCTTGGCGGCGGCGACGACGCTAGGCGGCGGCTGCAGCGGCGAGCGCGGGCAGCGGCTGCGGCTGCGGGTGGCAGGGTTGGCGGCGGTGGTGGTGGTGTTGGGGGCGGGGGTGGCGGCGTATATAAAGGGGCATGGGTGGCGACTTGGAGGAGGGGGCAAGGCGCAGCGGAGGCGGAGTCCAACTCGGACTCCGGTCCGAGTTGCGGTGGCGGCGGCAGCGCGCGCGCAGGAGGCGGCGGCGGCCTGGCGCGGCTGGGCCTTAGGCCTAGTCGGCGCGGAACCCTTTTTTTAAAAACTTCGCCGACCGAAATAAAATCCTAGAAAAAAATAAATAAAAACAAAAAAATTCCAAAACAATTTTTCACCGTCTAAATAAAATATTTACAACAAGATGAACATTTTCTTGGCCCTAAAATGCAATTTTGAAAAACATGCAATTTTTCTAATGCAAATAAAATCCGAATAAAATCCAATAAAAATCAATTTAATGATTTTAGTATTTTCCTCCAATATTTCATTTATTTTGGAGAAGTCATATTATCTCCTCTATTTAATTTTTAATGTGAAATATTTTTCGGAGAGAAATAATTAAAATCAAATCCTCTTTTCATTATTTGATAAAAGAATCAAATATGAAGACCGGGAATCCCCAACTCTCTCCGAGGGTCCTTGAGCTGGTTAGGATTTCGAGGATTACGGAACAAAAAAGCAATAAAACATGATATGCATGGATGATCTATGTATAACATTCCAAATTGAAAATTTGGGATGTTACAAGCAGCCCATGTTTGCACCTTGTCATCTCATGCTTTATCTTACTGATGTGGCTGATGATATGACCAAAATGCCATGCACATTAAACAAAATAGATACAATGATTGTCTTTGCCCTTCATCTATACTTGTTACGTTGACATGGTAATCCAGTAGTGTGGTGAAGCTCCTCGCATTATGAACAATGCCAAATTATGCTATTGATATTTTGAACTTACTCTTTATTTTCTAATTTGAAATTGGATGGAATTGACAGCATAGTTATCATCTTTGTTTATACACGTGCAAAACATGTCATCTCTCTGCTTGTTTCATGATGATATGCCTGATGGCATGCACAAGTCTGATGAAGGTTGTGAGACAGACCCAACATATATTGCAGCAAAGAAGGCAAAACATCTTGAAGATAGCGAGACAACCCAAAAGTCTTGTCTTGATGTAGTGTTCAAGTTACTTGAGATTAGTAGTCAGACAAGCTCACAGAATTCATTGTCTGAATCAGTTCGACTTCTTCAGTCCCAAGTTCTAGCAGAAAGGCATTCTACAACTCAACTTCGACTTGAAGTCCTATCTCTAAGAAAGATTGCGGAGAACACCAGTGAGAACCTCATTGCTAAACAGCTACACCTAGAAGCTATGACCGACATGCTAGGACGGTCTCACAGCCTTGCTTAGCAGCTTGCACAGCAGTTCCCGCACAAGGCCTACCTTTCTTGAACATTCTTGGAAGTGGTCTCAGTTCAGAATTATTTTGTTACACTGCAATGGTGCCCAGTTTTTGTAATCTGCTTCTTCGTTGCGCTTTATGATCACTAGTGGCGAACTTGGATGCCCAGTGGATGTAATATACCATAAATCCTTTATTGTATAGTTTAGGTTTATTCTAAGTTACTATGCAGTAATTTCTTTATTGTATAGAGTAGGTTTGTTCTTAATTCCTACTAGTTACTAGCATCATTCGTTATCAGAAAAAAATCTGATGTAGTCGACCAGGCTGAAACATTCGCCTCTAACGGGCTTGGTTTTTAGCGGGCCACAATTGGGTCGGCCTGCATATTTCTTGGGCCCGAATGGCCGTTGGGGCCTTCACACTTTGCGTCAGGCCCAAAACTTACTCCGGCCAATATTCGACCCAAATTTTAGTTGGGCCTTTTGTGGACCCAGCGCTTAGTTTGGCCCATGTAGCGTTGGGCCATTAACAAGCTGAATATTCTGCTAGCCTGTTATAGCCCAGAAGAAACCATGAGCCTTTAGCAGGCCTAAATGCATGTTGGGCCTCAATTTTCACTAGTCGTCAACGGGCCTTCAGCAGGCTGAAATGTAGACCGGGCCTTTTTTGGCCCAGTTATATGACGGGCCGTTACCAGGCCGAAACATATCTCAGGCCTTAGTTGGCCCACTGATACCATGGGCCTTTAAGAGGATGAAAGCTTAGTACACGCATCAACAGGCTAAATTATATGACATGCTATTAACAGGCCCAAAGTCACATTGGGCTGAACTGTTGCCACCTTTATCACGGGCCGTTAGTGGGCCGGATGTCACATCGGACCATATATGGCCCATGGGCAGCACGGGCCATTCCCAGGCTGAAAGACACATCAGGCTCAAATGGGCCCATGTCTACATCGGGCCTCTAATAGGCCAAAAGTCATTGGGCTGTAATTGGGCACAAATATTCGGCGAAAAATTAATGGGCCAGATCTGGCTTTGGGCTGTAAATGGGCCTTTATTAAATAGGTCGTTATTGGGTTGGCCCACTAGTACCTGAGTAGGTACTATGGGCCTTTGACTGGGCCAGCCTTTTTAACCTATATGGGTCTCTGTTGGGCCCTGCCATGTGTCGACGTATCATAGGCATGTCTCCTCCAATGGACGGACGACATCTGGCCCATCGAGGAGAAGACACGTGTTTCCTCCAGCCAATGATGATTTTACATGTGGAAAATGCCCATTGGTCCGGGCTGTTAACGGGTTACCAGATCCAAACCGGAACCCGATACCTTAACGGCGGACCGTTACGGTGGATGCCACATGTCGGTCACCCTTGACGAAACCTCATCTATGACGCATGATTTATTATCATGGAAGTGGACACTTCCGTGATGATAATTTTGGTAATGTCATGGAACACTTGTACGACAACACAGGTATGACTATCTTGTTTCTGTCATAAAATCATCATGGATGAACATGCATGACAAAAAACGTGACCTACTGTGACAAACACGTATCATCACGAAAGTGTATTTTTGGTAGTGTATAAAATGTTCAAACAAACCATCAATAATTCCAATTCTTTTACGACACACATATAGTTGCATGTTCACAGCAGATAAAAGGTCCAGCAATTCAAACACCGTCCATTGCCACTGTGACCCCATTTTGTAATTCAAATCAAGATGAAAAAATAAGTAGATCGCACACAGTTTATTACCACCAACCGTGTGAGATCCAGCACAAAATATCCTGGAGCACTGTCGGTATATAGTACGCCTATGGCTTACACGATAAGGTGCGTCGGCTATAGTCCACAGCCGTGTCTCAAGCACACTAGCTCGCTCCCCAAATATCATTTCATTGTTCAATCGTTGCCGGTGAAAAGATGGGCATGTGGACTCGCATTGGGAGGGAAACTTTGGTGGCCCACTCCGGTGAGAGCGCGGCCACAGCTGCCATTCGCATGCTAACAAGTTGCATGAGCGTGGCCGCAATCTATGACCGGGAGGCCAAGGCAGCCCAAACGGCCCCTGTTGCTTCTCAGGTGGCGGCAGAAACATCTGCCTCGGGAATAGCAACTGGCGAGAGCATCACAGCAGCTGTCCATTTCGCAGAGGCGGCCTTAGCCCTGATGGAGGCCGCCCATGACCATATCGAGGCCGCACACGCCTAGCTCGTGGCGGTCATTGCACAAATTGAACAAAGCTTCTCCGACAACGGTCGGCAACCCACGACCAAAGAGTTGGCAATCGCCAAGAGCGTTCGAGCAGCCATCCGTTCCTCTGCCGCATACATTGCGATGATGGAGCCCGTCCAAGCCCAGATCGCGGCTGCCCACTCCTAGCTCGTGGCGTCCTTTTCCAAAGAGATGACGGACGCGGATGGCGAGATGCTTGCCGTGTATGGTGTGATGGATGCCATGGAGCCCCTTCCCCAGGAGACTATCAGGCACGAGCTGGACATGGAGGCAGCGGCGGAGATCGACGAGCACCAGCCATAGTGGTACTCTTTGTTTGGTTTAATTAAATGTGCCGGTCTTTAATTTGTTAGAGTAATGTTTAGGTCAGCTAGCTCTGTTTAATTGCTAAACTTGCTCGATTAAGAAGTGTACATGTGTTGTAGTCTCCTTTGTGTACACAAATTATGTAATGACGTGGATGACCACTGTAACCGTGGAAATTCAAACCAAAAATTTTGATGTTCAAACTTATCACAAACGGGTTAAGCTATCTGAATCATTTGTGATGTTCACATAGCGTACACAGTTCCGAATAAGGGACCGTGTCTGATGACACTTTGGGCGCCAGTTTTTTTGCTGAAGCGATTCCAAATTTTCGGCTTCCACGGAAATATCTACCTCCCCACCCCCTCCCCCTCACCAAAAGCCACATTTCCCCTGTTTCCACCGTCCTTTCCAAGTTGAAACCTTCACTCCTTCCTTGCAGCGCCGCCTCCTCGATGGCGACCCTCCTTCACACTACTCGGCCTCATCTATCCAGGCAAGTAATCCACACCCGACCCCCATCCTCCTCCTCCTTTCACATCCCACATGCCCCTACCGCCGGCACGAGCGCGGCACCTTCCACCAAAATCACCGACCCCTCCACCAAATAAGTGCCGCCCTAAGCCATGGTGCACGCAGTATAGCCAGGATCTCAAGGAGCATTTGGCAGTGGAGAAGCAAATCGCGGCCGCATGCGTGGATGAGGTCGCGATGGCTTCCATTTGTGCCGACCCCCAGATCTTGGACGAGCACCTTGCCATTTGCAAGCTATGCTGGTTAAGCATGCTCAGTTTACCCGTTGTGTGTGCTCCTCCTGCCTTTCCTTCACAAATTCTAGTGAATTGTGCTATCTAATTTTACCATGCAATCTATTGCTCTAGTGTATATGTTCTATATGTCGTGCAATGTGGTGCTCACTTATTAACTGTTTTGTTAATTAGTTGTCGTCTTCGGTTAACTTTTTGGTTCAGTTCTGCAAATGTGATGTTCAATTCTTCAGGCTGCAATTTTGTATTGTCTTCCATGTGAGAAATAAATCAAATTTATCTTTACAAAATACATGAGAAACAAATACAATTGTTGTATTTCCAAGTTGTAAAGCATGCTTGGTTTGGTTATACATTGTGCAATGTGGTGCTCAGTTAACGTTTGGTTCATTTGTGTTGTGGTGTTTAGTTAACTTTTTGGTTCAATTTTGCAATTCGATGTTCAATAGTTGTGGGTGCATTTTGTTTTGTATACCATTTGAGGAATAAATTGAATTTGGCTGTAGTAAATACATGAGAAACAAATACAATTGCTATATTTCTAAGTTGCTAAGCATGCTTGGTTTGGTTAACTGTCTGATCTTCTATTAGGAGTATGTTATATTGTGCAATGTGGTGATCAGTTAATGTTTGGTTCATATGTTGTGGTGTTTAGTTAACTACTTGGTTCAATTCTACAATGCGATGTCCAATTGTCGTGGGTAGAATTTTGTATCATTGTGCATGTGAGGAATAAATCGAATTTGGCTGCACTTAATACATGAGAAACATATACAAGTGCTATATTTCCTAGTACTTAATCATGCTTGGTTTGGATAAATGGGTTTTCCATGTGGATTGAATTAATCTGATGAATCTGCAATGTGCTTATTTTTCATCAACATATTTTACTGATACCATGCGAACCCTTACTTAACATGATGACTAACTACCTTATATTTTTTGCAGGGAAACAATGGGAAGCACTTAGGTTTACAATCGAGGTTAGCATGTGCATGGTCCGTTGTCTAATAGCACATTATTGTGAAATTGCAGGAACCGTTCTAATATTTAGGTTTCTAACTATTTTCTCTTACACATGTAGGTCCTGCTGTCAGAGGTTATGACCCACTGTTCGACCCTTTTTCCATATGGGAAAATGAGTTGTCCATGAATGTCAATCAATTCAAAAAACTCAGAAAGATAGTTGGGATAAAGAAATTAGCGACAAAAAAACAAGATCTTTGTCTGCACAATGAAGAAGACATCGGTTCACTACATGATGGTACTACCTATTATACCTTGCCTTTTTTTATTCCTTTGCCCCATTTCCAATATAGAGAAGATATTTATGCACATCCTTATTTTCAAGCCTTTTCAAAGAAGTTCACTGATGATTACCTCTCAAACCACCTCTATGGTCAGGAGGCGAGGAAGGTTTTCATACAACACCCACGGTTCAATATTGAAATGTTCCTGAAGAGGATGAAGGACGAACGGTCAATCATTCACAGGCACTGGCCTAAAGTTGCAAAGACCTTCAACATGAATGAAGGCTCAATATTTGCGTTCCGCTTCAGCAGTTTTCCAGATGAGATGCATCTGTCTATATACCGTCTATGATGCTCATTTCAAAAGGTGCTACATGTTGCATGTGAAACTTGGTGCTAGTGCAGTTGTGTAATGGGGTAGCTGAGTGCTGAAGCTATATCATGTTGTACTCGGATGTATTTCAATTATGAAATTATGCTTCCTTAATATGGAAATGAAATATATTATGTGCTTAATATGAATGTCAATTAGATTAATAAATGGATTATTAATAATAGGGCAATTAGCCTGCTAATCGTGAATTAGCTTGCTAATTGGATTTTGCTATTGCAAACGGTTATTGAAAAAAATACCGTGGGCGATGACCTCAGGCAACACACACAGTTTTTAGGAATAAACCGTGTTGGATCAATGAACAATCACACACGACCTTATCTTGAAAACTGTTTGTGTTAGGCCACCTTGTGCAAACATTTACCACATAAAAACTGTGTGTGATGGACAACCTTTGCCACACAGTTTCTTCTATGGACCATGTGTGATGCATTCAATAACGCAAAGGATAAAATTGTTAATATCGTGTGCAATGGCAACGCTATCACAAAAGATTTAACGGGGAAAACTGTGTGTTATGTACCTGTGAACGAAAACATTTTCCTTGGAGCGACTATGTGGGATGTACACATGAACGGAAACGTTTAGCTGTGACTGACTGTGTGGGATGTACTTGTGATTGGAAACAATTTCGCATGTATAATTGTATTTTTAGCTCTACTGTATGTATTTCTGTATTTGAGCGCTCGCCGGTAGCACACGACCTCATTTTTTCGAGCGTGTGTGCCAGGAGGGCATATCCCCGACGGTTTCTGGGTCGTGTGGAAGGACCCCCTATCGTCGTCACTCACTAGGCGATGGTTCCAAATGCCGTCGCGGAAAGGGGTTAAAAAGCGTTTGTATAGCACCGATGTGTACTAGTGCTGGGTAACTCCTTGTGTCCCTTTGTCCCGCTCAACCCATTTAAGCTAACCTAGTGTGATGGCTCCACATCTAAGTCCTTTCACTAGGGCATCTACCGTGACAAATCCATGACACCCCCCTTTGTTCCTTAATGTAGTGCATATAGATCCAGGCCTGGAAACTTTTTAGCTTCTAATATCGACTTGTTGCTTGTAGGTACATATGTCCTAGGCAAAGATCCACGCATCGACCCGATTTGCGTATGGTACAATGAGATATTCATGACCAGCATCAAGTGAGGAAACGGATAAGAATTATCAGCAAAAGGATATGAATGGTGGCTATCAAATTATTATTTTTATGTTCTATCCATCACAACAGTGAGTTGTAGGATGGTAACTACAAACTCTGTAGCCTTCTCTTTTTACCGCCCATAATGAGTTGTTAGAGAACAATGTCTGAATCGTTTTCATTTGTAGTGGTTCCCAAAGTAGTTTACTCAAGATTACCTCGCAAAGTACATGATTGGTGGACACACAATGAAGGTTAAAGTATATTTCATCAAGACTACAATGAGCATCGAGAAGTCCTAATGAAGATAGTGAAGGATGGGTGGGCAGCCATCACAAGGGGTTGGCCTAGAGTCGTGTGCTCATTACGCATGGATTAGGGCCCAATATGGGAATTCGACTTCACCTTCTCTAGTAATCAGAATGTCTTTCACCTCTCTCTACAGTCTTTACTACAACCATGGTTCATCATTTATTGGTTGGTGCTTTTGTAGTTCTTCAGTATATGTACATGTCCATCGAATTATGCATTCGTGCTTGAACCTATATTTGTAATAACATGGTTCGATATGAAATAAGTGATTGCCTATTTTCATATTCAAGATCTGTGATTTTTAAATATAGGGATTAAATTAGTGATAAATTAGGTTCTGTAGGCCAATATACTGCACATTGTTTGCAAAAGCAAAATGTCTACAATAAACATGGATATCAGACACGTTTCTCAGAACCACTATGTGTGCGATGAATCTCTACTGCACACACGACCAGCCATGAAAAATCGTGTAAGATTAACAACAGCAGTGCACATAGTTCCTTGTTATTAAATGTTTGTGAAAGTCACCTTATCACACACGCTTTGCAATTATGGACTGTTTATGATGTTGTGCGCATCGTAAATGTTTTCTCATAGAAGAACGTGTGTGATAGGCCCTCATTCGATGTGGGTACGATGGATGAATCATGTGGGATATATTCAAGCTTCACATACAGTTTTATAGGGATAAATGTTACATTGAATCGCATACAGTCGAGGAAAAGTAAATGTGTGTGATTGTATGCTTATCATACACGTCACTACTGGAATCAGGTAATTTTCCGTCAGCCAGTTCTTTGCCATCTGCTAGCTGATGGCAAAAAGGTCTTTGCCTTCTACTTCCAAAAAGCAGACGGCAAAAAATAGGCTGACGGCAAATATTGTCGTCAACCAGTTCTTTGCCGTCTGCTAGCAGACGAAAAATCTTCTACGTCGTCTGCTAGCATACGACAAAGAGGGAGGTTTGCCCACTAACTAGCAAACCTAATGGCCCCCCTCTTTGCCGTCTGCTAGTGGACGGCATAGAAGCTTTGTCGTCGGCTAGCAGACGTCAAAGAAACTAACGTAGCTAACGGCCATCTCCCTGGCCCACCCTCTACCCTTTCTCTCTCTCACACAGCCCGCCACTCCCCCGCGCCTCTCTCTCTCTCACAGCCCACCGCCACCATCCCATCGACGCTACCCCGCCACCCTGCCACCGGCCCCTGCGCCCAGCACCTGCCGCCACCCCGCCACAAAACCACCATGTCGCCTGCCCCTGCGCCCAGCACCTTCCACCGCCCCACCACCCCGCCGCCAACCACCTGCGCCCATCACCTTTCGTTGCCCCGCCGCTCCACCACCCAGCTTTTGGGCCCCTGCGCCCAGCACCCATCGCCGCCCCGCCACTGGCCCCGGCGCCCAGCACCCGTCGCCGCCCTACTGCCCCTCTATCCTGCCACCTGGGTCCACGTCGCCCAGCCGCCCCGGCTGCCCGGCCGCCCGGCCGCCCCCTCCGGTGAGCTCTTCTTTTTTTCCTGTTTTTTGTTGTTTAATTTGTAGGTTAGTGATTGGTTAGATAAGATATGTAGGTTAGTGCTAAGTTAATTAGGTATGTAGGTTAGTGCTAAGTTAATTAGATATGTAGTTATGACAAAGTAGAAGAAAGAGGAAAAAAGAGGAAGAAAAGAAGAATAAGTAGAAGAATATGAAAAAGGAAAATAAGGAAGAAGAAGAAGAGGAGGAGGCGGATCGGAGAAGAAGAAGAAGGAGAAGAAGAAGAAGAAGAAGAAGAAGAAGAAGAAGAAGAAGAAGAAGAAAGAAGAAGAGAAGGAAGAAGAAAATTACATCCCGACGCCCCTACACCACGACACGCAGACATGACACCCCCGACACCCCGACCCCGACACGACACCCCGACATGACACCCCGACATGACACCCCGACACCGACACGACACCATGATACCCCCGACATGACACTCCGACCCCAACACCCCAACACCCCGACACCCCGACACCATGACACCCCAACACCACAACACCCAGACACAACACCCTCGATCCTGACACCTCTTCGTCCTCTTGTTGACCGAAAAGGTGCTCTTCGGCCTTCAAGTGGCCGACGGGGTCATATATTTGAAAATTATGAGTTAGGTCATATATTTTTCGATTTTGTTATAAGAACACATATTTGTGTTGATTAGGTGGTTTTAAATGTGCAGTTGTTTCGTCGATGCGAGGGTCTGGTGTTCGACAACCTCCCCGTGTGTTCGACAAGCTCCGCGCCTGCGTTCGTGGGTGAGCACAAATGACATCTCCTCCTCCCCCTTCATTTGCTCTATTCCGGTCTTCATGCCAACGAAACTTGCTAGCTATAGGTGTCTTCAATCATCAGTATGCGTGACCACAATCATCAGCATTTGCATATTTATAACCGTGATTCTTTCGAATTGTCCAATGTTATCCATGGACAGCCTGAGTATGTGTAGATTGGGTTCGTTTTCCCATATGCTCTGCTCTGGATCTGATGCATAATTTCTACAGTGCCTCCCTGTTGTTCTTCGGGTACACATCATCTTTGCTTATTGCCGAGACGTGTATTAGGAGAACAACGGGGAGGTGTTGCCGAAGTTTTGCATCAGATCCAGAGAAGAGCATGGGAAAATGAACCCAATCTACACATACTCGGGTGGGATTAAGACCTATCTTTACCTATTAGCATCTAGGTTGCATGGACGTTATAAAAGTGAAAAACTCCATTAACTGGTGAATATATACATGCTGGTTTACATATATATTTCTTATGTGTCTAGTAGCTAGGCAAGATGAGTGATTGTGTGTGGATGTACACCGGTCACACTAGTCAGAAAGAGATGACCAATGAATGGTTAACAAAAACCAAGGGGTTTGTGAGAGGTGCATTTGCAAATGGCCAGAGGGCAACCTGGTGCCCATGTGCTGGGTGCGACAATTGGCACAAGAGGACGGAGGATGAAATGGGCAAACACGTGCAGAAAGAGGGGTTTTACGCTAGGTTATATGGTGTGGAAATTTCATGGTGAGTCTGTCCAGCGTGCCATAGCTGAGGTGCTTCGTCTTCGCGCCGAAGAGCATGGTACAGGGATGGAAGACATGGTGCAAGACTTTGATGATGCTTGCGACTCAGACGATGAGATGGAGGAATCTACAAAGGCCTTCAATGAAATGTTGGAGTCTTCCAAACGTCGTCTCCACGAGCACACTGAGCTTTGTCAGATGGATGCCATGTCACAAATAATGGCTCTGAAGGCTCAATTAAACATGGGCAGAGAATGCTACGACGCGATGATGACAGTATACGAACGTTTTGTACCCAAAGGCCATGTACTACCTACAAACCTGTACCAGTCAGACAAAATCCTCCATGCTCTTAAGATGCCCTATGAGAGATACATGCACGTGAGAAAGGATCTGCCTTATTTAGGCTTTAGTATGCGGACTTGAACAATTGTCCCATTTGCAAGTCATCCAGGTATGTTGTGGTAGACAACAGTATGGGTGAGAACACCCAGACCAAAATCCCAATGAATGTTCTTTGGTATATGCCAATCGTACCAAGACTTCAACGTCTTTTCATGGGTGAAGAGACGGCCAGACAGATGACATGGCACACAAAGGGCAAAAGAACCCAACTAGATGAAGATGGGTAGCTGATGATGGTGCACACACCGGACGGTGAAGCGTGGAAGCGCTTCGATGCATTACATCATGAAAAAGCGGCAGATCCAAGGCATCATCGAGTCGCCACAGCACGGATGGGTTCAGTGTATTTGGTCTGACAGTAGCACAATACAGTTGTTGGCCCGTATTTGTCATTCCACTCAATCTCCCCCCGGACAGATTATGCAAATAAAGAACATTTTCTTGACGTTGATAATTCTAGGGCCCAACTATCCGGGGAAGAATATGAATGTGTTCATGCAGCCGCTGAAGCACGAATTGCAAGAAGCCTGGGACAATGGGTTCAATACATACAATGCCTTTAGCAAACAGAACTTCATAATGCGTGTCTGGTACATGTACTCGACGCATGACTTGCCGGCTTATGCGCTATTTGTTGGCTGGTGTGTGCATGGAAGGTTCCCGTGCCCCACATGTAAGGGACCTCTTGAGTTTTGTTGGCTTCAGGACGCTCGCAAGTTTTCTTGCTTCGACTTGCATAGACAGTAACTGGATCCTCACCATAAGTTCAAGAAAGACAAGAAGAACTTCATCAAAGATACATTTGTCAAAAACTCTACACCACCTGCATTGACAGACCAAGAGACCCTAGATCAGTTAAATGCTCTCGAGCAAGATCCAGATTGTCCAGGGTATTTCAAGGGGTATAATTCGAAACATGCCTAGACTCACAAGAAATTCTTGTGGGATCTGCCTTACTTCAAAGACCTCATTTGCCCACACAACATCAACGTGATGCACACTGAAAAGAATATCACTGAGGCACTTTTTGGTATATTGTTCGGCATAGACGGAAAGTCAAAGGATAATAGTAAGGCTAGAGTCGATCTGGAGGCGCTATGTGATAGACTGTTACGAAACATGCGACCACCGAAAGGAAATAAGAACTGGACAAAGCCAAAGGCATTGTTCAATCTTGGAAAGCCAGCTATGAGGGAAATTATCTTGTGAATGAAAATGCAGTTGATGTTCCCCGATGGGTATGCAACGAATCTAAAGAGGGTAGCGAGTCTTGAAAAATTGAAGATATTTGGTCTCAAGAGTCATGATTGGCACATATGGGTTGAGCGGGTAATGCCGGTGATGTTGCGTGGCTTCATCCCTGAGGATGAATGGCTAGTACTGGCAGAGCTGAGCTATTTCTTCTATGTTCTCTGTGTGAAAGAACTATCACATGGCCTGCTAGAAGAAGATCTGCAAGTTAGAGAAGAACTTTCTGCCAGGCTTGTTTAATCCAATGCAGCACTTGATTTGCATCTCCCAACCGAGGCAAGATTGGGGGGGCGTGCAAAATCGTTGGTGCTACACAACTGAGAGGATGCAGAAGACGCTTCGAGCAAAATGTAAAAATAAACATAGAATTGAAGCATCGATGGACGAGGGCATTCATTACTGAGGAGGCGGCAAACTTCGTGACAGCAAACTACGAAGCCAAAAATCATCATTTGCATAATCCGAAGCCTCGGTACAATGCTGGCAACCCTAAAAGGGTGGATCCAACCTCAGCCTATTCAAAGGGGATCTCGCACTAGCCAATGCATCTAATTCCTTAACGTTGGATGTCAAATAATGGCGGACCATTTCGTTGTATATCTTCAACAACCTAATAGCAATGCGGCCGTACATCGAGTAAGTTCTCGATACATTGTTTCGCAACTTCTAATTCCTTTGAACTGCTCTTATTCCCGGATAAATTTGATACAGTCAATACGTGCCAAATTCCCGTATGGAGCGGTGATCCAAAAGGATTTCGTCGAAGAGTATGAGCTTCTGTAAAAGGATGGAGGCGGCTATCCAGGTTTCATATCTTGGTTCAAACAAACAGTAATTTCCATGAGACCATTTGATTTCTTCTTATAATTTGCGGCTAATGCAACAATCCTTTCATATTAAACTTGTAGGCTAATTCAGATTTTATGGATGCTAATTTTAGACAAGTCACGAATGGTTTTGACTTTAAGGTCCGTTCATTTGACATATACGACATCAGCGGGTATCGCTTTCGTACCTATGGCAAAGGGCCGATCGAAAGTCTACAAATTGTTGTGTCTCTGCTATCGGCGAAGGAGATATCGAGTATTATGGAAGAGTTGAAGCAGTTCATGAACTTCAATTCTATGGTGCAAACCCACCAAACGTCCTAGTCTTCAAATGTTATTGGTTCTAGCTGAAGGAGACTAAAAGGACTCATGAACATATAGGGCTAGTGGAAATCAAAAAAAGCACCCATTTGGATGTTCCTGATGTCTATATTACAGCTCAACAGGCAACCCAAATTTTCTATCTACCGTGGGCCTGTCAAAGTGATCCAAATCTCAATGGTTGGGATGTCGTTTATGAAGTACCGCCACGTGTTAGACCAGCTCCCCCCAATGAAGAGGGTTATGAACCTCACATTAACCCAGACACGTATGAAGGAGACTTCTTCCAAGAAACACGTATTTCTAGAAAACTTTTCAAGAACCGCTCTAACTCACCCCAGAACATTGAAGTAGACAGCGACAATGAAGAGCTAGAAAAACAAGAGCCGAAACTAGAATAGGTTACTGCTGCGGATGACCTGTCAATGCTTGACCGATTACGTAAAGGAGGACTTCCACATGTTGATGCATTTATTGATGATGATGAGGAGCACTTCATTACTGATAGTGATGATGATGATGATGCATTGATTGATCCTGGAGCATATATAGACGATGAAGAGTAATATTAGTAATGTCAGGTATTCAATTATTATTATGTACATCAGTACATATATATATATTATTAATTAGTTGATGTTATTATGTATTCAATTTTTTATTATGTTCATGATGATAATACACTTAAATTTTTTATTACGTTTATGTTGTACTAATTTTGTTTACTCTTTGTCATTGAAGGTGTTGACAGATGGTGGGCGCGGGTCGAGAGCGCTCCGAGCGTCCTACCTTGGCGCGTGCTGGGAGGGGTGTTTCCATTCCACCCCAGCACCTCCGGAGAGCGCTGCTAAACAGTATGCAGACACCACTGGCAGCGGGAGAGGTAGGAAGGCTGCTACGCCTTCCTCGCCGCCACCCCCAGCTGATTCTCCCTACCATAGGACTGCTCCGTCTAAGGTGGACCCGTCTGACATGGACCTATCTCGGACTCCAGTCCACGAGCCTCAGGCTGACAAGCCTCGACTCGCCGAGCCTTCGTCCCACGAGACTCAGGTCCCAGAGTCTTCGTCCCACGAGACTCCGGTCCTAGAGTCTTCGTCCGACATGACTCCGGATGCTAGTGGCCATGCTAATGGTGGCGAGGACAGCTTTTTTGAGGATAGCTATGGCGAGGGCCCGCGACCCTCGATCATAGGTGGTTGATTGAGCCTAATGGGGAGAAGTAAGTGCATCTACTCTTCTTTAACCTTTTACATTCATGTTTTTTTTCAAATAAATATCTAATGTCTTGGCCTTGTCATACTGCAGGGGTTGGAAACACATCCCTGGTGTCCGCAGGCCCAACCAGGTGCTTGATGTGCTTTACGGCACTAGTTCCCGGGGTGGTCATGTTGCCCGGTGAGGTTGAGGTTCCATAGCTAGCACTAAGCTGGGAGCTGTACGTGGCTGCCCCGGCCCCGCCAGAGGAGAGGGTCGACGGTGTCTTGTGCGAGACGGTGGCCGACATTGTGATATGGCGGTTTTGGGTAATTTCTCCATTACAGAATTAAAAATCAACAGTACCTAGTGATTGTACTAATCAGTGTTGTCTTGTTTGATTGCAGACCTTCTACAGGTGTCTTGAGGAAGACGAGGTGGATGCGGCAATGGTTCTCAAAGCCGAGTGCAAACGCCTACTTCAGAACTTACAGCACGAGGCTCGGGTGCAGGCTGTTCGAGACAACTACGCCTCGACTAACATTAAGAGGTCCAAGAAGAAGTGTCGCGCGAAGTTTTTGAGTAAGGAGAATTATATGAAGGTAATTCCTATTATTAAGGCCTTGTACATAGTTTCCTTGATTTGATTCATAGGCGTAGCACCGAAATTTCTCTTGTCTAACTTACGTGCTGATACGTCTCCAACATATCTATAATTTTCTGATTGTTCCATGTTCTTATATTATCATTCTTGGATGTTTTATAATCATTTAATATCATTTTTTGGTACTAACCTATTGACATAGTACCAAGTGTCAGTTGTTGTTTTTTGCATGTTTTTTACATCGCAGGTAACCACCAACAAACGGAGTCCAAACACAGTGAAACTTTTTGTGGACTTTTTTGGACCAGAAGACATCCAATGGATCGGAGAAGCGCCTGGGGGTACTCCGAGGGGAGCACAACCACCAGGGCACGCTTGGAGGCCCAGGCGCACCCTGGTGGGTTCTGCCCACCTCGGGTGCCCCCCGGACTCCCTCTTTGCTCTACAAATACCCCAATATTCCAGAAACCCTAGGGGAGTCAACGAAAATCAATTCTAGCCGCCGCACAGTCCAGAACTACCAGATCCAATCTAGACACCATCATGGAGGGGTTCACCACTTCCATCGGTGCCTCTCCGATGATGCGTGAGTAGTTCTTTGTACACCTTTGGGTCTGTAGTTAGTAGCTAGATGGCTTACTCTCTCTCGTTTGATTCTCAATACAATGGTCTCTTGGAGATCCATATGATGTAATTCTTTTGTGTTGTGTTTGTTGGGATCTGATGAACTTTGAGTTTATGATTAGATCTATCTCTTTTTATCTATGAAAGTTATTCGAGTTTCCCCTTTGATCTCCTTATATGGAATTTGGGGAGCGGGGGAGGGGGGGAGGAGGGTGGCGTGAGGCGGTAGATTGGGATGGAGGGGGAGGCGTGGCAAGGGGGAGTAGGGAACATGGAGGGCGGCGGAGACAGGACAGCGGCAGGCGGCGGCACGGCCTGAGAAAGAGAGGGGAGACCAAAGGAGAAGAAGGGGAAACAAAAAACGCAGCGGATCCAAGAAGAGGCGCGAGAAGACAGTGACGGGGGGGAAGGAGTAATAAAAACGTCGGGGGAGAAAGAAGGCGGGATGTAGCGAAAATGGTGACACCAGGTCGGTTATGAAGGAAAATAAAGCGAATAATCAGAGACAATTCGGGCTGGCGGAGAGGACGGAGGAGATGGGCAGAAAGGATACAGGAACAGTCCCACGAGGATTGGAAAACTGTGTGTAGTTGTAAATGGTTGGATTTTGTGTGGAGGCTATATATACCCCTCCACCTCCTCTTCATTCGTGGAGAGAGCCATCAGAACACATACACAATTCCAACTCATATGTTCTGAGAGAGAACCACCTACTCATGTGTTGAGACCAAGATATTCCATTCCTACCATATGAATCTTGATCTCTAGCCTTCCCAAGTTGCTTTCCACTCACATCTTCTTTCCACCAAATCCAAATCCTATGAGAGAGAGTTGAGTGTTGGGGAGACTATCATTTGAAGCACAAGAGCAAGGAGTTCATTACCTACACACCATTTGTTACTTCTTGGAGAGTGGTGTCTCCTAGATTGGCTAGGTGTCACTTGGGAGCCTCCGACAAGATTGTGGAGTTGAACCAAGGAGTTTGTAAGGGCAAGGAGATCGCCTACTTCGTGAAGATCTACCGCTAGTGAGGCAAGTCCTTCGTGGGCGATGGCCATGGTGGGATAGACAAGGTTGCTTCTTCGTGGACCCTTCGTGGGTGGAGCCCTCCGTGGACTCGCGCAACCATTACCCTTTGGGTGGAGCCCTCCGTGGACTCGCGCAACCGTTACCCTTCGTGGGTTGAAGTCTCCATCAACGTGGATGTAGGATAGCACCACCTATCCGAACCATGGGAAAAACATCCGTGTCTCCAATAGCGTTTGAATTCTCCAAACCCTTCCCTTTATATTCTTGCAAGTTGCATGCTTTACTTTCCGCTGCCAATATACTCTTTGCATGCTTGCTTGAATTGTGTGATGATTGCTTGACTTGTCCTAAAATAGCTAAAATCTGCCAAGAACTAAAATTGGGAAAAGGTTAAGTTTTTATTTGGTCAAGTAGTCTAATCACCCCCCCTCTAGACATACTTTCGATCCTACAAGTGGTATCAGAGTTTTGGTCTCCATTTGCTTGATCTCCATAGCTTTTGGTGGTCATAGCCCTGGTTTCACAACCTAGGAGAGTATGGTGTCTAGCGAGGGAAGTTATCACCGTAGAGGTCCTTACTTTGATGGTACTAATTTTGCTAGTTGGAAACATAAAATGAAAATGCATATTCTTGGACATAACCCCGCTGTTTGGGCTATTGTGTGTGTTGGTTTGCAAGGTGACTTCTTTGACGGGAGAGAACCAAACCGTGAAGCTACCACGGATGAGTTGAAGATGTTGCAATACAATGCTCAAGCTTGTGATATTCTCTTCAACGGATTGTGCCCCGGAGAATTCAACAAAATCAGCCGCCTTGAGAATGCAAAGTAAATTTGGGACACTTTGATTGATATGCACGAAGGCACCGACTCCGTCAAGGAATCCAAGTTGGATGTGCTTCAAAGCCAACTTGACAAGTTCAAGATGAAGGATGGTGAAGGTGTCGCTGAAATGTACTCTAGGCTTGCTCTCATCACAAATGAGATTGCCGGCTTAGGAAGTGAAGAGATGACCGATAAATTCATCATCAAGAAGATCCTAAGAGCCTTGGATGGAAAATATGATACCGTGTGCACATTGATCCAAATGATGCCCAATTACAAAGATCTCAAGCCAACGGAAGTGATTGGAAGAATTGTTGCTCATGAGATGTCACTTAAGGATAAAGAGGAACTTCACAACAAATCAAGTGGTGCCTATAAAGCCTCATGTGAAGCCCCTACATCATCAAGTGAGAAACAAGACTTCAATGAAGAATTGAGCTTAATGGTGAAGAACATCAACAAGTTCTACAAGAATAGAAGCAAAGATAGAAGCTCCAAATCAAGGTCCTACAATGACAAAATATCTTCTATTCGAGAGCGAAACTGTTACAATTGTGGAAGACCCGGACACTATTCCAATGAGTGTACGGGTCCCTACAAGAGAAGAGAAGATTCTCCAAAAAGAAGAAGCAAAGGATCACCACCAAGAGAGAGAAGGAGTAGAGATGATCGTTATGAACGAAGATACTCACGGAGAAGCAAGGATTCGGAAAGGAAGGAAAAATCATCAAGGAGCTATACAAGACGAAGACATCAAGCTCATGTTGGTGAATGGGTATCCGGCTCCGACTCCGACATCCACTCCGAGAGAAGTTATCACTCCGACTCCGAAGATACTCAAGATGAAGGTGTTGCCGGTCTAGCACTTGTGTCAACCAACTCCTACGACATATTTGACTCACCAAATGAAGGAATTGGAAGATGCTTCATGGCCAAAGGTCCTAAGGTAACACACCCCGAGTATGTTGATTTCAATAGTGATGAAGATGACTTGTTAGGTGATGATTTGCTCGGTGACAACTCTAGTGATGAATACTATGATAAAAGAACAATTAATCATGCTAATCAAGATAAAACGAATGACAATGATAAGGAGAAGATTGAGGCTCTAACTAAAGAACTAAAAACTCTTAAGTTAGCTCATGACACTATCTTCGAAGATCATCGAGAAGTTTTAAGGGCTCATGAGAAGCTACGCTTTGAAAAGCACAATCTTGAGCAAGATCCCGAGTTCTTAAAGGCAATCAATGATGATCTCCGCAAGAAAAGTTCTTACATTGCCAAGCGTTTACTCTTATCCACTTACATGCCTCAAGTCAAGTCTAGTAACAAGAAAGATTCTTCCTCTAGTAGTAACAATGATCATGCTAAATCCAATATTGTTGCTTCTAGTAGTTCTCTTGATTCCACTAATGATTCTCTTAGCCAAGTTACACTTGAGAAAGAAAATAGCTTATTGAAGGGAATTATAGAGAAAGGAGTGTACAAGAGCCTTGCCGGGAGTAAGCAATTCGAGGAAATTGTGCGCAAGCAAGGAATGCACCGGAAGAATCAAGGTGTTGGTTTTGAACGAAAGTTCAATGCCAATGGAGTTGAGTGGGAAGAAGATCAATACCCCAAGACAAAGTTTGTCCCTCAACAAGAGAAGTATACTTCTTTCAAGGGGACACAAGCTCAAGATGATCTTCCACCACAAGACTACGAGCAAAATGGCAAGGACAAGCTTCAAGAGGAAATTGATGCATTTGAAGAAGCTCCTAAGACCTTAGTCAAGTGGATTCCCAAGACTACTTCAAGCTCTACTTCATCAAGTATGACTACAACTCCAAGGATTCCCATCAAGATGATGTGGATCCAAAAGAAGAAGAACTAGAGAGTTCTTGAGGGTGACTCCGCCAACATACTTCACTCTTATCATTTTGGCAAGAACAAGTGCAATCAACTTCCACATCTTGCACTAGTTCAAGGAGTCACAAACCCTCTTGTTGGTAAGACAAGGGACAAGGTAACCTAAAGTTTTCATGGACGTCATCTTGTGTGTGCATCACTCTATGTCTATGGATATCCTTGTTTGTTCCTTGTGGGACTAACCCATGTAGGTATTGAAAGTGCAATTCACTCAAATGGATAGCTCCAAGAGATCTACATCAACATTGAGCATCCACATCTTCAACATCTACATGAAGTCATCATCGAGAAAACCCAAGGTTAGTTCATCCCTCTTAAGGGGGATATCACATCTAGGGGGAGCTTCACTCTAAGACTTGAGCTAAAGCAACTCTAAAGATGTGAACAAAACAATGCTTTATGTAAAAGTGGTAACCCCACTTGAGGTTAAACGATGAGTATGACCTACGATCAAGTGTTCTCACTTGACTCCTAAGTCGATATACTCATATATAGATGACCTAGTCATCGCAAATTGCTTGATAGATGCTAGAATTGGTTGTGCATGCTTTGCCACATATTTCATTTGCTATCTTATTGTGTGAGCATGCTGATTGCATATTTTACTCATTCGAGGACATCCACTTGTTGTTTTGATTGTTTGGCTTTATCTTCTTTTGCCAAGTGGATGGACAAGAATGCCTAAGAACCTCCTCTAGCTATCTATGCTTTTCTCGTCTCAAACTCTATTCATGCTGCATCACAAAATTTGATCAAGTCAGATTCGAACCACTCTGTGTGAGGAGCGCTCGGAGTCCCCGATTCGTCATAGACTTAAACTTCCAAAACCTCTTTATGAATCTCGGTCTGACCGATACTCCATTTTCGGTCCTACCGTGTTCATTAAGTTGATCTAGGTTTTCGATCTCGGTGCAACCGATTTGAACGTTTCGGTCACACCGAGTTGCAATAACTGCACACAGTTTTGCATCTCGGTGCCACCGAGTTGTTCCACTCGGTCACACCGACAGGGTCGGGCTATATATAGTGATGGGCAGAATTTTGGAAATTTCTCCGAAACCTCCTCGCCCGCGCGATAGCCTGCTCTGCCTTCATGGTCTCCGGATCGTCTTCTCGCCGCCAGCAGCCTCCAGTCGCTGGTCTCCGCCGCCGTCAACAGAATTCTGCCCCGCCGTTGCCGCCGTAGCGAGTCTCCGCCGAACTAGGGTATGGACTCGATCTTTGTGCTATTCTCCACTCCGATTCCTAGCACATTGTGATCATCATGATTCTTGCCACGTTTGATAAACTTCTATCCAGTCAAAACGCTCATAGATTAGGTTTGATTCAAAAATTCTAGGTTTAGGTTTCCGCCGAAACCATCTCGGACCCACCGAGTTGAAAAACTCGGTCCCACCGATTTGGCTTATGCCATTGCACAAGTGAGACTCGGTCTGACCGAGAATAACTTATCAGTGCGACTGATTTTGGAATTCTGTGAAACCCTAGCAGTCTCGGTGCCACCGAACTGTGACTCGGTCCTACCGAGTTCACTAGTTTAGGTTCCAAAACTGCTTCGGTATCACCGAGTTTGAAAATCGGTAGATCCGAGATGATTTCAGTGGGAAACTAAAACTATGTTTTTGGATTATTCTTTTGCAAAATTCTCTGCTTTTTGTGATGCTCATCCACTCTATCTTATCCATAATCTATTCACAGGGTCAGCAGTCAGTTTGCAACATGTCTGATCAAAGTGACAGCCAGAATGTGTCTGAGCAGCAAGTTGTCATGAGTGAGGGCACTAGTCCCTCCAGTTCATCTGATGATGGCAGCAGGAGAACCCCCAGCAATCTGCCTAAGGCTGCCACACGTCAAAGGAAGAAGAGAACGTCTGATTCTGAGGATGAAGACTATGTGGCAGAGGAAGAGGCCACTTCCAAAAGAGTTGAGACAGCTCAAGGCTCAAAGCCGGGCCTGAAAGTCAAAAGGCCAGCAGGTAGGCAGCCAATGTCAAAGGCTAGAGCCTCAACTGAGAAGCCTGCACCTGCTCCCATTGAGCCTGTTGCAGCTGAGGGCAAAAATAGGAAGGAGAGAGTAAAGAAGATTGTAGCCAAAGTGCTTGGGAGAGCCTCCATCATGGTAGAAGAGGAGGAGGAAGAAGAGGCAGCTGCACCAGCGCCCAAGGCAGCCAAACTTATGGGAGATGCCATAAGGTCAGGAACAGCTGCATCCAAGCCCAAGGAAGCACCCAAGGCTGCATCTAAGCCTAAGACAGCACCAAAGAGAAACACAAGGAGTATACCTGCCGCAGAAAAGAACAAGGCCCCAGTGCCTGAAGCTACTGAAGAAGAGGAAGAGAGTGTCCTTAGAAAGGTCAAGCCCAAGATCCCAGACCACAACGATGCTCATCCTGTGGCTGAGGATATGAAGCTCAGGAGAGATTCATGGCTGAGGAAGTGGAGAGAAGCAGATCCATATGCTTCTAGGAGAAGGACTGCCGTGGATTACAGGTTTCATATATAGGAGCAACAAGATTTTTATGAGACTGTTTTGCTTGACAAGAAGCCAATCGTTTGTGACATGAGATGGGTCGACTGGACCTACATCAAGGAGAATGAAGAGTACTACCCAGGAGTTCAGGACAGCTTCAGAGCATGTGGAGTAGAGGACTTTGTTGGGCAGAAGCTCACAAAGTGGAACGAGGAACTCATCATGCAGTTCTACTCCACAGATCACTTTTATCCAGATGGGAGGATTACATGGATGTCTGAGGGTACAAGGTACCAATCTACAATGGCTGAGTGGGCACAGATCATCAATGCCCCAGAAGAGCAAGATGAGGACTTGGATATCTATGCCAAGAAGAAGATGGACCATAACTCCATGTCCAACATGTACAAAGAAATTCCCAATGAAGCACTTGACACATTCAAGTTTGGCTCAGTGCATTATCTGCTATCAGGATTGCCTACGATCAATTGGATACTAAGGCACACCTTACTGCCCAAGTCTGGAGATCACAAGATGATCAGAGGCCATGCTATCAACTTGCTACATGTGTTTGATGTGCCTCAGAAATTCAAGGTCATGAGTCTCATTGTGGAAACCATTAAGAGGACAGCTGCAGATCAGAAGAGGAGCTGTGGATATGCCCCTCAGATTCAGGAGCTCATCAACTCCAAGATGGGCACGGGCGTATATTTGTTGGATAAGGAACACCTGCCCATCCATCCAGATTTTGAGCACAATGAAGTTGTGATGACAGAGAATGAGCCATCGTCTACACAAGCATATGCAAAGAAGGAGAAGGCGAAGAAGGAAAAAGCTGCCAGGATGCCTACTCAAGCGGAGGCATCTGAGTAATTCTTGAAGACCAAACAAGAGCAGCTCGGTTACTTGATTGCATCCATGCTGAGAATTGAGCAAAGTCTGGCCAACCTCACTAAGTATCAGCAGAGCCTAGAGAGAATCATGGAACAGAAGTTCTATGACTTGGATGTCAAGGTATCGGAAGTTCAGTCTGCAGTGGAGCAGCTCCAGGAGGACATGAATGAAAGGAGAGGCAGGACTACCACTCATGCTTTCTCTAGAGTGCCATGAGGCCTGAGGTCGTCTGTCGTGCCAGTTGCTGACACCAGAGCCACCACCTCAGCACCAGCTACAGCCTCAGCTCCAGCATCTACTTCAGCTCCAACTCCAGCGACTACTTCAACATCTACAGAAGCCTTCGTCCTTGGAGTGATCCGGACTCCACCACCACCTGAAGATCAAGCCTGAGCGACGACTTAGCACTATGCATTTTCTAGGAACTTTTTGGTAACTTGTTGCCAAAGGGGGAGAAGATGTATAGATCATAGGCTTCGAGAGAGAGAGTGTTGCTTTTCTCTCTTGTTTTATTTGGTGGTTTCTTCGAACTTTGTTTGCTTGTGTGTGAGATACTACGTCCTTATGTTTGTGAGACATCGATGATCATGTGTTTGATCATAAGCTACACTTAATGTTTGCTTAATGCTTGCTTAAATATTATCATTCTATCTATCGTTTGTGATCATTCACTATTCTTGGTGATGAGTGCATGTATTTCATTCTTATCATTTTGAGCGCTCCACCAAGATGTATGTGACATGGAAGAGTAACCCATGACTCTAACTCTTTGTGCATTTGCAGTCCCAAAGCAAATTTTAAATATGCACAAATTTAGGGGGAGCTCTTACTTATCACATACTTCTCAAAGCGACGATATATTTCATGCTTATTATCATTTGTCGAAGCTTTGATCTATATGTTGTCATCAATTACCAAAAAGGGGGAGATTGAAAGTGCAACTATCCCTAGGTGGTTTGGTAATTCATAACAACATATAGCTCATTGAGCTAATGCTATTCCAAGATGACTATTTCAGGAAAGCTCAATGATTGGCATGGCATGGATGTGAAAGTGGAACCCTCAAAATGCTAAGGACAAAGGATTGGCTCAAGCTCAAAAGCTCAAGACTCTTCATTTTATATTTTAGGGATCCAAGATCACATTGAGTCTTTAGGAAAAGCCAATACTATCAAGGAGGGATGAGGTGTTGCTTAATGAGCCTCTTGCTTCATGTGCTTAGTGATATGCTCCAAAACCCTCAACTACTTTCCCATATCCACATATGACCTAAACCCTAAGCCAAACTCGGTCCTACCGATTCTTCCTATCCGGCGCCACCGAGTTTCACTTGTCATTAGCCACTGCCAAACCCTAGCAATTCGGTTTCTACCGATAAGGAAATCGGTCCCACCGAGATGGGGTTGCAAACTCTCTGTTTCCCTTTCGTAACTTTTCGGTCCCACCGAAAGAGCGAATCGGTCCCACCGAGATTGCAATGTAAACTCAGTGTTTCCCCTTTGTAACTTTTCGGTCTCACCGAGTTCCACTCGGTCCCACCGAAAGAGCAAATCGGTCCCACCGAGTTTGCCTGACCAACTCTCTGGTTAGCTAATTACCAAACTCGGTCTCACTGAGTTTGTGTAATCGGTCTCACCGAGATTACGTTATGCCCAAACCCTAACCGAATCGGTCCTACCGAGTTGCATGTCAGTCCCACCGAAATTCCTAACGATCACTAGGTTTACTACTTCGGTCATACCGAGTTTATTTATTCGATCCCACCAAGATTGGAAAACTATATAACGGTTGGATTTTGTGTGGAGGCTATATATACCCCTCCACCTCCTTCTCATTCAGTGAGAGAGCCATCAGAACACACACACATCATTCCAACTCATTTGTTCTGAGAGAGAACCACCTACTCATGTGTTGAGATCAAGACATTCCATTCCTACCATATGAATCTTGATCTCTAGCCTTCCCAAGTTGCTTTCCACTCAAATCTTCTTTCCACCAAATCCAAATCCTATGAGAGAGAGTTGAGTGTTGGGGAGACTATCATTTGAAGCACAAGAGCAAGGAGTTCATTACCTACACACCATTTGTTACTTCTTGGAGAGTGGTGTCTCCTAGATTGGCTAGGTGTCACTTGGGAGCCTCCGACAAGATTGTGGAGTTGAACCAAGGAGTTTGTAAGGGCAAGGAGATCGCCTACTTCATGAAGATCTACCTCTAGTGAGGCAAGTCCTTCGTGGGCGATGGCCATGGTGGGATAGACAAGGTTGCTTCTTCGTGGACCCTTTGTGGGTGGTTGCTTCTTCGTGGACCCTTCGTGGGTGGAGCCCTTCGTGGACTCGCGCAACCGTTGCCCTTGGGTGGAGCCCTGTGTGGACTCGCGCAACCGTTACCCTTCGTGGGTTGAAGTCTCCATCAACGTGGATGTAGGATAGCACCACCTATCCGAACCATGGGAAAAACATCCGTGTCTCCAATAGCGTTTGAATTCTCCAAACCCTTCCCTTTATATTCTTGCAAGTTGCATGCTTTACTTTCTGCTGCCAATATACTCTTTGCATGCTTGCTTGAATTGTGATGATTGCTTGACTTGTCCTAAAATAGCTAAAATCTGCCAAGAACTAAAATTGGGAAAAGGTTAAGTTTTTATTTGGTCAAGTAGTCTAATCACCCCCCCTCTAGACATACTTTCGATCCTACAGTAAGTTACGTGGTATGGTCTACCCGGAGTAGAGAGTTAACGTTTCTGAAAGACTGTGTCTCGGTCATCCGTTTCTCAAACACCATGTAGTGCGAGAAATCCAACGGAGGCGATCGAGTCTTGTGGGGAAAACTGCGCAAACCTCTGCAGAGTGTACAATCTAATCATGGTTAGTCGTGTCCCTGGTTATGGACAATTCTTGAGTATCTAGTACTTGGGTTATCACATGTATCTCACCATGCTTAATGAAAACTGTTGGGATGTTAATTCACTTTAATTGGGATTGAGTTGGGGTTACCTTCTCAATGATGTTTCAACCACCATGATAGTAAAATTAAAATCTATTTCGTTGTTGTAGGGAAAAATTGGCTTTTCGCAAAACTACAACCATACAGCTTTCCACCAGCCATATATGCATGTAGTGATAGCATTATTCTGTTTCTGCTCTACTGTGTTATATTGTCAGCATATTCCATGTGCTGATCCGTTTTCGGGCTACAACGTATTATGTTGCAAACTTTTCAGACGAGGAGTAAGGTTCGTTAGGTCGTTGCCGTGGAGCTCAGCTATGCCATTGGAGTTGATGGACTCACTTTATCTTCCAAGCCTTTCGCTGTTATCGCATTAGATGGCCTTAAGCCATATTATTGTAATAAGTTCTCTTTGGAGACATTTGATGTAATAGTGTGTGATTGCTACTCTGTTATAAATCCTTCGAGCACTGTGTGTGTCAGCATTACCGATCCAGGAATGACACTGAAGCACAGAGACTTGACCATCTGAGGTCGGGTCGCTACAAGATGGTATCAGAGCACACGCTAAGTGTAGGACACGACCACTAAGATAAACGCTAGGTCACACTTCTCTTCTCATTTCTGACTCCTCTCCATTTTCTACTCTTTAGGATGATGGAGATGAAGAACAAGTTTGCACAACCGGATGAAGACACACCTTTTGGACGCCACTTGAAGGAAGTCACTAGGTACTTGAACATTGGAATACCAAGCTTCACCGGGACGTACAACGCCATTTTACCTGAAGAGGAGCACTGGATGATTCAAGTACAAGTTCCAGGAAGGACGTTCTCGCCAACTTCTAAACCCATAGAATTTTCCTTCGACGCACCAACCTGGAGTTTAGGAAAGAGTATGGCAGCTCACATCACCATGGGACGCATTGGAGAAGTTTACAACTAGGAGCTTAAGGACACTATTTACCAAATATGTGGGCGCCGAGACAAGCAATGGGAAGTAATCAGCACAAAGAAGGATAGATCCATTGCATCTTTCATCCAGGAGTTAAACTAGCACATTCGACGTCAGGAGAACCAGATGTGTGCGGACATGATGGACTTGAAGAAGGCGAAGACTAGGATCATCGAGCTGGAGGAAGAACGCAAGTTTACCCGCGATGGATATGAGGAGGAAATCAAGACCCTACTGGAGAAGAATGAAGACTTAGTCAAGAAGATCGGAGTATTCATGGGAGGACCAGCACCAATAGAAGAAGAACAAGAACCCAAGGAAATACGCCCCGAGGACTACATCATCATCAGCGACACCGACTCCAACCCTAGTGATGATGACTTTGAAGACGAAGCTGGAGCAGACATCATGGAGTCTTCCACCGATCAAAATTTCTAGATGACTACCTTATATTAGTAGTATTTCCCCCATGTATATAGTAGTAGTAAGCACTTTTGCGATAGTTCTAGACCGTTTGTATGCCCTTGCTTGATTGATTGAGTGAAATGATTGTGTTTGTCTCATGTGCATATGGGTAGTGTTCTCTCATTAGACCTCTTCTATTCTAAATCTCTCCCATCTAAACCCCTCAGATGCCTCCGAGACGTGACACCGGTTTTGCCTTCCCGCCAGAGCTCACCCAGTTGATCCAGCAGCAGAATGCCTTGATGCAATTGCTAGTTCAGAACCAGGGTAACAACAACAACAACAACCACCCACCGCCAGTGGGCAACCTAGCCCGTTTTCTAAGGTTACAGCCGCCGGTGTTTTCCAGTAGCACCGAGCCTATAGTTACTGATGATTGGCTACGCCGAATTGGAAGGGATTTGAACACCGCAGGTTGCACAGATGTTGAGAAGGTGCGCTTTGCCGCACATCAATTGGATGGACCAGCAGCCTCATGGTGGGAGAATTACACGGCCAGTTTTCCTATAGCCAATGTCACTTGGGACCAGTTTCAGCAAGCTTTCCGCACAGCCCATGTCTCCACTTGAGCTATGCAGATGAAGAAGCGGGAGTTCCATAACTTACGCCAGGGGAACCGTGCTGTGGCTCAGTACGTGGATGAGTTTAGCAAGTTATCTCGCTACGCCCCTGATGATGTGGCCATAGATGCCGCGAAGCAGGAGAAGTTTATGGAAGGGATGAATGATGAGATGAGCATGCAGTTGATGGTTGCAACCTTCAACAACTACCAGGAGTTGGTAGATAAGGCTCTTATGATTGAAGGGAAACAACAGCAGATTGAGAGCCGCAAGAGAAAGTATAGACAAGGGAAGTATAACTCAGGAGCTCAGCAGAAGCCTCGCCTAACCCCGAACACGGGAGGACTTGTTCACAACCATGGAGGTCACAACCGCACTGGAGGAGGATCACATAACCACTGTGGTGCTAAGAATGGGAATGGGAACGGAGCTAACAACAATTAGAACCGCTCCAACCCGTCGACTCCCGCCCAAAGAGACTTAAGTCAGGTTACCTGTTTTAAGTGCGGGAAGACAGGGCACTATGCCAATGATTGCCCCGAAGGAAGGAATGGAAACAAAAATGGAAGCACTGGGAAGAAGCCCAATCCATTCAACAAAGGACAAGTGAACCACGTTAACGTGGAGGAGGTTGAAGAGCAGCCGGACACGGTAATAGGTAAGTTTTTGGTTAAGTCATTTACCGCTCTTGTTCTTTTCGATACTGGTGCATCGCATTCATACATATCAAGGGGATTCTTGGATAAGTTTAAACTACCAACCCAAACCCTTAGGACCCCTCTTTTAGTGAGTTCACCCGAAGCAGAGTATATGGCTAGCCGATGGTGTGACCAGATACCCTTAACCATTGGTACACATGTTTTTCCGTCCGACCTAATTATCTTGGAGTCGCAAGGATTGGATGTGATATTGGGTATGGACTGGATGTCAATGTTTGGAGGAAGCATTGACTGTGCTAGTAAGTCGATTTGTCTCACCACCCCGGAAGGAAGAAGGATTAAGTATGTATCTAGGCATGTGCCTAGGAGGAGTCAAGTGAATGCCCTTACAGGAGTTGTTCAGGAGGAAATGCCTGTAGTGAAGGATTACCCGGATGTTTTCCTAGAGGACTTACCAGGCATGCCACCGGACAGAGTTATTGAGTTTTTGATAGAGCTGTTACCAGGAACAGGACCAATATCCAAGAGACCCTATCGGATGCCCGCAAATGATCTGGAAGAAATTAAGAAACAGATCAAGGAGTTATTGGAGAAAGGATATATTCGAAGAAGTTCATCACCTTGGGGAGCCCCAGTACTTTTGGTTGAGATGAAGGATAAATCCCTGAGGATGGTTGTTGATTATCGAGCATTGAATGAAGTGACGATTAAGAACAAGTACCCACTGCCGATGATCAACGATCTGTTTGATCAGTTGCAAGGAGCTAAAGTGTTTTCGAAGATCGGTTTGCGATCGGGGTATCATCAGTTGAAGATACGAGAGAAGGACATACCAAAGACGGCGTTCACAACACGATATGGATTATACGAGTACACGGTCATGTCGTTTGGACTGACTAACGCCCCTGCCTATTTCATGAGCATGATGAACAAGGTGTTCATGGAGTATTTGGACAAGTTTGTTGTGGTGTTTATTGATGATATCATGGTATACTCGAAGAACGAGGAGGAGCACAAAAAGCATTTGCGTTTAGTTCTCGAGAAGCTCAGGGAACACCAGTTGTATGCTAAGTTTAGCAAATGCGAGTTTTGGCTGAAGGAAGTCGGATTCCTTGGACATGTTATATCAGGAGAAGGTATAGCAGTAGACCCTAGCAAGGTTCAGTCAGTCACTGAATGGTTGGCACCCACCTCAATTAGCGAGATCCGTAGTTTTCTTGGACTCGCAGGATACTACCGGAGATTCATTGAGAATTTCTCCAAGATTGCAAAACCAATGACTGAACTGTGGAAGAAGGATACCAAGTTTAAATGGACAGAAGATTGTGAAGCAAGTTTCCAGGAGTTGAAGAAACGTTTGACTACAGCCCCAGTGCTAGTACTGCCAGATATACATAAGGAGTTCCAAGTGTATTGCGACGCCTCTCGCTTAGGACTTGGATGTGTGCTTATGCAGGACGGAAGAGTTGTTTCGTATGCCTCACGACAACTAAAACCTCATGAGTTGAATTATGCCACGCATGATTTGGAGCTAGCAGCCGTAGTGCATGCGTTGAATACTTGGAGACATTACCTTATTGGAAACCATTATTATGTGTACACGGATCACAAAAGTTTGAAGTACATCTTCACCCGGAAGGAGCTGAACCTTAGGCAGAGGAGATGGTTGGAGCTTATAAAGGATTATGACATGAAGCTACACTATCATCCAGGTAAGGCCAATATCGTAGCAGACGCATTGAGTCGGAAGATTTATGCTAATACCCTTGAAAGTAAAGGACTTCCGAAGGAATTAGCAAAGGACATCATGGAACTTCGGTTAGAGATTGTACCTAGAAGGTTCATTGCCACAATGGAGGTTCAGTCGACATTGCGAGACAAGATTCGGGAACCTCAGAAAGATGATAAAGAGATTGCCGAGACAAAGGAGAAGATGGGGAAAGGAAAGGCCAAAGGTTTTCGTGAGGATGAGCACGATACCCTATGGTTTGAGGACCGAGTTTATGTGCCCAACAACCAGGAGATCAGGAAGTTAATACTTCAAGAGGCCCATGACTCACCATACTCGATACACCCCGGAAACACCAAGATGTATTTGGATTTGAAGGAACGTTTCTGGTGGACTGGTATGAAGAAGGATATTGCCGAGTATGTAGCCGTATGTGATGTATGTCAGAGAGTTAAGGCAGAACATCAGAAGCCAGCAGGACTGTTACAGCCTATGCCGATACCCGAATGGAAGTGGGATAAACTCGGCATGGACTTTATCACCGGATTACCCAGGACTAAAGCAGGATATGATTCCATATGGGTAGTAGTTGATCGTTTAACCAAAGTAGCTCACTTCATCCCAGTGAAAACCACCTATACAAGTGCAAAGTTGGCCAAGATATATATGTCCAGGATCGTATGTCTGCATGGAGTTTCGAGGACCATCGTATCGGATCGAGGAACACAGTTTACTTCAAAGTTTTGGCATCAGTTACACCAGACTTTGGGAACGAGATTGGAGTTCAGTATAGCGTTTCACCCGTAGACAGATGGACAGACTGAGAGAGTCAATCAAATTTTGGAGGACATGTTGAGAGCCTGTGTGCTAGATTATGGATCCAGTTGGGATGACAATTTGCCGTATGCAGAGTTCTCATACAATAATAGCTACCAAGCCAGCTTGAAGATGGCACCGTTTGAAGCCCTGTATGGACGCAGGTGCAAAACACCTTTGATGTGGGAGGAGGTAGGAGACCGAGAGTTATTTGGACCAGACTTGATTAAAGAATCTGAGGAGAAGGTAAAACTGATCTGAGACCAACTGAAGATTGCTCAGTCCAGGCAGAAGAGTGATGCAGACTCAAAACGCCAGGAGGTAACCTATGAAATTGGAGACAGAGCATATCTGCGAGTATCGCCCTTGCGAGGAGTGAAACATTTTAGAGTTAAAGGAAAGTTAGCCCCGAGATTTGTAGGATCGTATCGCATTTTGGAACGGATGGGAGAAGCCGCCTACAAGTTGGAGTTACCTGAGGGATTGTCAGGAGTCCACGATGTGTTCAACGTTTCACAGCTGAAGAAGTGTCATGCTGAGATGGCGGAAATACCATTAAGAGATACATTACCCTTGGAGGCGATTCAGTTGGACAATGATTTGACTTACGAGGAGAAGCCAGTTAAGATTCTTGAGTTTGCCAGCAGAGTCACCTGCAGTAAGGTTATCAAGTTTTGTAAAGTTCAGTGGAGCCACCATACCGAGGATGAAGCTACCTGGGAACGAGAGGACAATCTCCACAAGGACCACCCATACCTATTTTCTAGCCAACCCGAATCTCGAGGGCGAGATTCATCTTAAGGGGGGTAGGTTTGTAACATCCCAAATTTTCAATTTGGAATGGTATACATAGATCATCCATGCATATCATGTTTTATTGCTTTTCCGTTCCGTAATCCTCGAAATCCTAAGTAGCTCAAGGACCCTCGGAGAGAGTTGGGGATTTCCCGGTCTTCATATTTGATTCTTTATCAAATAATGAAAAGAGGATTTGATTTTAATTATTTCTCTCCGAAAAATATATCACATTAAAAATTAAAGAGAGGAGATAATATGACTTCTCCAAAATAAATGAAATATTGGAGGAAAATATTAAAATTATTAAATTGATTTTTATTGGATTTTATTCGGAATTTATTTGCATTAGAAAAATTGCATGTTTTCCAAAATTGCATTTTAGGGCCAAGAAAATGTTCATCTGGTTCTAAATATTTTATTTAGACGGTGAAAAATTGTTTTGGCATTTTTAGGTTTTTATTTATTTTTTTCTAGGATTTTATTTCGGTCAGCGAAGTTTTTTTAAAAAAAAGGGTTCCGCGCCGACTGGGCCTAAGGCCCAGCCGCTTCCTGCACGCGCGCTCCCGCCGCTGCCGCAACTTGGACCGGAGTCCGAGTTGGACTCTGCCTCCGCCATGCCTTGCCCCCTCCTCCAAGTCGCTGCCCCCGCCCCTTTATATACGCCGCCACCCCCGCCCCAACACCACCACCTCCGCCGCCAACCCTGCCGCCCGCAGCCGCCGCCGCTAGTGCTAGCCGCCGCAGCCGCCGCCTCCTAGCACCTCACCGGAGCCCTCTCGCCGGAGGTAGCGACTGCGCCCCGCCGCCGGGTTTTTTATAAAGACCGTTCGGTTTTTTTTGAGAAACACTAGATCCGTTTTTTGGATTCGCCGTTTTTTTTCGGTTCTTCCAGTTAGCGGACGTTCGTCCGTACGTTCGTTTTAACGAATGGTTCCTTTCCCGTTAGAAACAACTAACGAACTCTTGTTCGTTAGTCTGTTCATTAGGTTTCTTTTATTGGATTTATTCCATGATTTTTCTGATCGCGATTTCAGATCGATCTTAGTTTCTATTTATCTTTTCGCTCGTTTAACGGAATTAGGCGATTCAAGCGCCTGGAGTTTCGTCTCGAAACCCTTTTCCGTTTAACCAACTCAAATAAGTTTTTGCTACTATAAAATTTGACCTAGTTTCATATTAGTAAACGAAGCTTCTTTCTTTCGCTGTTTGAGTTTCGTTGCTCCGTTTGTTTTGATTCTTTTTTTTGCGAACCGGAGTTCTTAATTTGAACTTTCTGGACAACCTCTCTTATTTGAGTTTTTCTTGTGCATCGTTGCTTGTTACTTATGTATGTTATTGTTTGCTTGCGATAGAATTCCCGGAGTGCGAAGCGTGTTACTATGAGTCTCTAGGATTCGCGGATCGTCAGCAAGGCAAGTGACACTTTGATCATATCCCATTATTACCTAGTTTTTATGCATTAGTTCCAATCCTCAAACATTGCATGTTTAGGATGTCATTAACTTGTGGGTTGGGAAGTAGTTGCTGAGGTAGAACCTATTGCCCTGTTATATTCAAACCCTTGGGAGTTACTTCTACGTTTTGCTTATATTGCTATGCTATGCTCGTAGGCGTGGTTTGGGTTTGAGTGAAATTCATGTCCGATGTGAGATTTTTAATTAATGGTTCAACTTAAGGTGGCAACTTAATCAAACAACTGGGTGGATTGAGGCACCTGGGGAACCCAGTGTTGTCTGTTTTTTTGGAAATCCCGGGGTACCCGTGTGATATTCCTATGGACCGCCACCCAGGCTCAAAGGGAACTGAGATGATTCATGCTAGAAACTTCCGTGTGCAGCCACAAGCTATTATGGGCTCTAGCATAGTTGAGTAAGTTACGTGAAGCTCTTGAAGAGGTAGATCAGCAGGTAGTGGGTTTTGTAGGTTTGGTATGGTCTACCCGGAGTAGAGAGTTAACATTTCTGAAAGACTGTGTCTCGGGCATCCATTTCTCAAACACCATGTAGTGCCAGAAATCCAACGGAGGTGATCGAGTCTTGTGGGGAAAACTGCGCAAACCTCTGCAGAGTGTACAATCTAATCATGGTTAGCCGTGTCCCCGGTTATGGACAATTCTTGAGTATCTAGTACTTGGGTTATCACATGTATCTCACCATGCTTAATTAAAACTGTTGGGATGTTAATTCACTTTAATTGGGATTGAGTTGGGGTTACCTTCTCAATGATGTTTCAACCACCATGATAGTAAAATTAAAATCTACTCCATTGTTGTAGGGAAAAATTAGCTTTTCGCAAAACTACAACCATACAGCTTTCCACCAGCCATATATGCATGTAGTGATAGCATTATTCTGTTTCTGCTCTACTGTGTTATATTGCCAGCATATTCCATGTGCTGACCTGTTTTCGGGCTGCAACATATTATGTTGCAGACTTTTCAAATGAGGAGTAAGGTTCGTTAGGTCGTTGTCGTGCAGCTCAGCTATGCCGTTGGAGTTGATGGACTCACTTTGTCTTCCAAGCCTTCCGCTGTTATCGCATTAGATGGCCTTAAGACATATTATTGTAATAAGTTCTCTTTGGAGACATTCGATGTAATAGTGTGTGATTGCTACTCTGTTATAAATCCTTCGAGCACTGTGTGTGTCAGTATTACCGATCCAGGGATGACACCGAAGCATAGAGACTTGACCATCTGAGGTCGGGTCGCTACACTGCTTCACCACACACTGGATTATAGATCCACAAAAACAAGCATACATCTAGGGTGTATTGAGTAATGTGCATGGTATGAATTAGGAATTTGGTTTTACAAGTAAAACTTGGAACTTACGGTTCTTGCGGACTTGCATTTTGATAGAAACATCAAACTAAACAGCAGTAAATGATAGGGAGTATGAGAAAATTAAACAACAATTGAGGATAAAGGCTTTAGAAGGACTGACTTACATTTCTTGCGAACTTGAATTTTGATAGAAACAACAAATTAACAGTTAACACTGGCTTTATAATGCCCTTCTCCATGTCAAGGGAAGGATAACTCAAGAATTTCAGCACATAATCTTCTTCATAAGAATTGCCTATACTCTACATTTTGTAGAGAGTAATTATAGATATGATAATACTAAAAGGGATAGAGGATAATGAAGATAAGATTCAGATTGATGCTACATAATCAACTACCAATACCTGGAAGTACAAGCGTTATAGGACAAAATGTACTGACAAGAGCAATGGGCTACCCTTCTGCACTGGCATTGTTTGTGTATTCAACTTTTTGGTAAGATTAAATATAGATCTGATATTTTTTAGTAAATGGTGGGCGAGGGATATAAGATGCAGAATGCTACACAATGAACCAATCCCTCTTCCCATAAAACAGGAGTGTTCTGAACACTGGTGTACTGTACAAAACGTTCTTTATATTATGGGACGAAGGGAGTATCTGTTACTGTAAGTACAGTGATAGACAACGTTCTGTCCTTACAAGAGGACTGCAGAGCTAAACCTCTTCAAAAGCGTTGGGTTGATTCTAAATTTATGTAAGAGTCCATATGTATCTTATAATGTCCACCAAATGGACGATAACGAGGCTAACATGTGCAGTGATGCTACATAATCAAACAACTATGAAAGTAAGTATGGTCATATATGGCACGAGGTACTCACAAGAGCAATGCCGTGTGTAGTATAGTTGCGAGATTCTGTGGTCCCTTGAGAATGAATGTTCTTGTACTAACAGTTTTGAAGGAAATATGCATTAGAGGCAATAATAAAGATGTTATTTATATTTCCTTATATCATGATAAATGTTTATTATTCATGCTAGAATTGTATTAACCCGAAACTTAGTACATGTGTGAATACATAAACAAAACAGAGTGTCCCTAGTATGCCTCTACTTGACTAGCTCATTAATCAAAGATGGTTAAGTTTCCTAACCATATACATGTGTTGTCATTTGATGAATGAGATCACATCATTAGAGAATGATGTGATGGACAAGAACCATCCGTTAGCTTAGCATAATGATCGTTTAGTTTTATTGCTATTTGTTTCTTCATGACTTATACATGTTCCTATGACTATGAGATTATGCAACTCCCGAATACCGGAGGAACACTTTGTGTGCTACCAAACGTCATAATGTAACTGGGTGATTATAAAGATGCTCTACAGGTGTCTCCGATGGTGTTTGTTGAGTTGGCATATATCGAGATTAGGATTTGTCACTCTGAGTATCGGAGAGGTATCTCTGGGCCCTCTCGATAATGCACATCATGATAAGCCTTGCAAACAATGTCACTAATGAGTTAGTTATGGGATGACGCATTACGGAATGAGTAAAGAGACTTGCCGGTGACGAGATTGAACTAGGTATGGTGAGACCGACGATCAAATCTCGGGCAAGTAACATACCAATGATAAAGGGAACAATGTATGTTGTTATGCGGTTTGACCGATAAAGATCTTCATAGAATATGTTGGAGCCAATAGCAGCATCTAGGTTCCGCTATTGGTTATTGACGGAATATGTGTCTCGGTCATGTCTACATAGTTCTCGAACCCGTAGGGTCCGCACGCTTAACGTTCGATGATGATTTGAATTATGAGTTATGTGATTTGATGAACCAAATATTGTTCGGAGTCCCGGATGAGATCACGGACATGACGAGGAGTGTTGAAATGGTCGAAGGTGAAGACTCATATATTGTAAGGTTATATTCGGACACCAGAATGGTTTCGGGAAGTATCGGATAAGTTTCGGAGTACCAGGGGTTACAAGAACCCCCTTGGGAAGTTAATGGGCCACACATGGGCTTTAGTGGAGGAGAGAGGGGTGGCCAAGGAGGTGGCGCACGCCCCTGTGACGCCCCCGATTCAACCGTACACTAATCATGCACGCAAATGTGTACGATCAAGATCAAGGACTCACGGGAAGATATCACAACGCAACTCTACAATAAAAAAAAGTCATACAAGCATCATATTACAAGCCAGGGGCCTCGAGGGCTCGAATACAAGAGCTCGATCATAGACGAGTCAGCGGAAGCAACAATATCTGAGTACAGACATAAGTTAAACAAGTTTGCCTTAAGAAGGCTAGCACAAACTGGGATACAGACCGAAAGAGGCGAAGGCCTCCTGCCTGGGATCCTCCTAACTACTCCTGGTCGTCGTCAGCAGGCATCACGTAGTAGTAGGCACCTCCGGTGTAGTAGGAGTCGTCATCGAAGGTGGCGTCTGGCTCCTGGGCTCCAACATCTGGTTGCGACAACCAGGTAGAAGGGATAGGGGGAAAAGAGGGAGAAAGCAACCGTGAGTACTCATCCAAAGTACTCGCAAGCAAGGAGCTACAGTACATATGTATGCATTGGTATCAACTGGAATAAGGCTATCATTTGTGGACTGAACTGCAGAATGCCGGAATAAGAGGGGGATTGCTAGTCCTTTCGAAGACTACGCTTCTGGCAGCCTCCGTCTTGCAGCATGTAGAAGAGAGTAGACTGAAGACCTCCAAGTAGCATCGCATAGCATAATCCTAACCGATGATCCTCCCCTTGTCGCCCTGTGAGAGAGCGATCACCGGTTGTATCTGGCACTTGGAAGGGTGTGTTTTATTTAGTATCCGGTTCTAGTTGTCATAAGGTCAAGGTACAACTCCAAGTCGTCCTGTTACCGAAGATCACGGCTATTCGAATAGATTAACTTCCCTGCAGGGGTGCACCACATACCCCAACACGCTCGATCCCATTTGGCCGGACACACTTTCCTGGGTCATGCCCGGCCTCGGAAGATCAACACATCGCAGCCCCACCTAGGCACAACAGAGAGGTCAGCACGCCGGTCTAAACCTAAGCGCACAGGGGTCTAGGCCCATCGCCCTTAGCACACCTGCACGTTGCGTGGGCGGCTGGAAGCAGACCTAGCCTAGTGGCGTTCCAGTCCAATCCAGCGCGCGCCGCTCCGTCGCTGACGTCAAGAAGGCTTCGGCTGATACCACGACGCCGGGATACCCATAACTACTCCTGCGTAGATGGTTAGTGCGTATAGACCAAATGGCCAGACTCAGATCAAATACCCAGATCTCGTTAAGCGTGTTAAGTATCCGCGAACGCCGACCAGGGCCAGGCCCACCTCTCTCCTAGGTGGTCGAAACCTGTCCTGCCGCTCCGCCTCAAAACTCCACTCGCGGGTGCTCCTCAAGCCGACCCGTCTTTAGTCACCACATGTTTCATGTATAAAGTATATAGTATTTACCCGTGATCAACTCCCGAGTGATCACGGCCCGATAGTATAGCATGGCAGACGGACAAGGATGTAGGGCCACTGATGATAAACTAGCATCCTATACTAAGCATTAGGATTGCGGGTAAAGGTAACAACAGTAGTAGCAAGGACAGGCTATGCATCAATATAGGATTAACGGGAAGCAGTAACATGCTACACTACTCTAATGCAAGCAGTATAGGGAAGAGTAGGCAATACCTGGTGATCAAAGGGGGGGCTTGCCTGGTTGCTCTGGCAAGAGAGAGGGGTCGTCAACTCCGTAGTCGTACGGGGTAGCAGCGGCGTCGGTCTCGGTGTCTAGAGAGAGAAGAGGGGGAAGAAACAATAAATATAATGCAAGCATATGCATAGTGATGCATGACAAGACAAGTTACGGCGTTAGAGGTGCCCTAACGCGGTAGTAGGTGATACCGGTGAAGGGGGATAACATCCGGGAAAGTATCCCCGGTGTTTCGCGTTTTCGGGCAGAGGAGCCGGAGGGGGAAAGTTGCGAGTTCGATAGGTTAGAGGGGTGTGGCGGACGAACGGGTTGCGTATCCGGATTCGTCTCGTCGTTCTGAGCAACTTTCATGTTGAAAATATTTTAATCCGAGTTACGGATTAAAAGATATGATTTTCTAAAGATTTTATTAATTTCTGAAATTTAATTAATTATTTAATTTAATTCGAAAATGGATTTATGACATCAGCATGATGTCATGCTGACGTCAGCAGTCAACGGAGTTGTCTTGGTCAACCAGACATGCGGGTCCAGTGGGACCCACCTGTCATTCTCTGTTTAGTTTAATTACAGATTAGTTAATCTAGTTAGTGATTAGGTTAATCTAATCATAATTAATTAACTTAATTAATCACTTAATTAATTAATTAATTAACATTTTAATTATTATCTATTTATTCATTTAACATTTTTTTAATTCTTTTTCTTTTAAAAAAAACGTTATGGGGCGGGGCCCCCTAGGCAGTGGCCCGGGGGCTAGCGGGTCGGGCGTTGCGGCGCCCGACTGGGCGTTCGCCCAAATCGGCGGGCGAGGAGGACCGGGGCATGGCCGGGCGGCCACCGGAGGGGAAACGCCTAGGGGGGAAGCAGCAGGGCGCCAGGGCGCGACGGTGGGTGCGGGCGCGAGCGGAGAGAGAGGGAGGGCCGGGGTCGAGGGTGCGGTCGGTGGTGCCGGAGCACGACCAGGGGCTGAGCGGGGTGGCCGCGGGCGCCGGAGCGCGGACCGCTCGGTGAGTGAGCGAGGGGGAGAGGGGAGAGGTCGGGGGCGGGACGGCCCGGCGCGGGCCGGTGGCGCCGGAGCGCGTCGAGCGGCGACGGCCGAGGCGACCTAGGGGGAGAGGAGGGCGAAGGGGGAGCTCACGAGGGGGAGTAGGGCAACGGGGCAGTGGGCTCGGGGGCGGTCGGGGAGGACCGGCGAGGTGATCCTCCGGGCGGCGGTGACGTGGTTCCGGCGAGGAGGCGGTCGAGGCGGCGAGGTGTGGTCCGGCGGGGGAGGTTCCTGACGGCGGGACGGCGTCGAGCGGCGACGGCGGGCCGTCCACGGGCGCTGGGGACGGCGGGTCCGAGGCGCGCGGCGTGCGGTTGAGGTGGCCGGCGCGGTCCAGGCGGCGTGGGGCGCAGGGGAGTGCGGGAGGGGCGGCGTCGGCATCGGGCCCGATCCTGATTGGATCGGGGGGAGAGGGAGAAAGCGAGTGGGGGGGGCGAGTGGGTGGCTGTCGGTTAGGGTTTGGGGGAGGGAGTGGATAAGAAGGGGGGTAGCGGGCCAGCCGGCTGGGCCTGGGGGTTGGCCCAGTTGGGCCACGGCCCAGGGGGGGTTTCTCCTTTTTTTTTGGTTTTGTTTCCTGTTTTCCTTTTCTTTATTTCCTCTTCTGTTTTAAATCAAGTTAAATTATTTAGGCATTTTATAAAAATGTGTTTGCTTCATTATAAATACCCTGGCATTTAACTGCACACTCCGAACATTTTAGTTTAACATTTTGAAACTTTTATAATTTAACTTTATTTTAATGTTTGAATTTGACTCGGTTTTGGCCTAACGGTAGATTATCAATAGTAACCGGGGTGACGTGGCATGATTATCGTTGGATTACTGTAGCTTGATTACCCGGGCGTTACAAAACTCCTCCACTACAAGAAATCTCGTCCCGAGATTTAGGAGGTAGAAGGAAACAGTGCGGGGTATTCATCACGAAGACGATCCTCGCGTTCCCAGGTGGCTTCGTCTTCAGAGTGATTCGACCACCGGACCTTGAGGAACTTGATCGCCTTCTGACGTGTGCGGCGTTCAGCTTGGTCGAGAATGCGGACCGGATGCTCTTTATAGGAGAGGTCTTGTTGCAATTCAAGCACTTCATGATCCACTGCTCGGATTGGGTCCTTGAAGCAGCGTCGAAACTGCGACACGTGGAACACATCATGAACCTGAGAAAGGTTCGGCGGAAGCTGCAGTTGATATGCCACCTTTCCACGCCTTTCGAGAATAGTGAAGGGGCCGATATAGCGAGGAGCTAGCTTGCCTTTGATCCCGAAGCGGTGAGCACCCTTCATTGGTGTAACTCGAAGATAAGCCTTTTCGCCAGGTTGATAGACCATGTCTTGGTGATGACGGTCATACTGACTTTTCTGACGTGACTGAGCAGCCTTGAGATTCTCACGAATAATGCGAACTTGTTCTTCGGCCTGTTGGATAATATCCGGACCAAAGAGTGGACGTTCCCCAGTTTCTGACCAGTTCAGAGGGGTTCGACACTTTCGTCCATATAGCACTTCAAAGGGGGACATCTTCAGACTAGCTTGATAGCTATTATTATAAGAGAACTCGGCATATGGAAGAGATTCCTCCCATTTCTTGCCGAATGAGATTACACAAGCTCGAAGCATGTCTTCGAGAACTTGGTTGACACGTTCAACTTGCCCTTGTGACTGAGGATGGAACGCAGTACTGAACGACAGATGAGTCCCCATAGCTTCTTGGAAACTCGCCCAAAACCTTGAAGTGAATAAGCTGCCACGGTCTGAACTGATAACCAGTGGGATACCGTGAAGTGAAACAATTCTGGCCATGTAGAGAGTAGCAAGCTGACTAGCAGTGATTGTCTCTTTGACCGCCAGAAAATGGGCAACTTTGGAAAGCCGGTCAATGACGACAAGAATAGCATCATTACCTTTCTGAGATTTGGGAAATCCAGTGACGAAGTCCATTTCAACATGGTCCCATTTCCATTCAGGAATAGAGATAGGTTGCAGAGTTCCAGCAGGCCTTTGATGCTCTGCTTTGATTCGGCGACAAATGTCACACTCAGCAACATAATGAGCAATGTCCTGCTTCATATTAGACCACCAGAATCTTTGACGAATATCCTGATACATCTTTGTACTACCAGGATGGATGGACAGAGGCGTATCATGAGCTTCTTGCATAACCCTTTTAGTCTTATCCAGGTTTTTCTTCGAACATGGTACCACTAGGCGGCCTTTGAAATACAAGGCGCCATCGTCGGCGATCGTGAAGAATGAGGGCTTTCCCCTTTTGAGGTCGCACTTAATCTTGAGGACTTCATCGTCACATTTCTGTATCCATTTGATGGTGTCCACCAGATCTGGTTTCGCAACCAGGGTATTGAGAGAACCCTTGGAAACAACATGGAGGTTTTGTTTGGGAAAAACTTCGGGAGGGGGAGCGAGTGATCCCGGAGGAACAATATGAAGGTTCAGCCTTCTAAATTCTTCGGTAAGCGAGGGCTGAACTTTTTGAACCTGGAGGTGGTTGCAGTAAGACTTGCGGCTCAAGGCATCAGCCATCACATTAGCCTTGCCGGGGGTATATGATATATCCACGTCAAAGTCTGCAACAGTCTCCATCCATCTTTGCTGGCGTAGGTTCAAATCTGGCTGAGTAAACAGATACTTCAGACTTTGATGGTCGGTGAAGATCTCGCAACGATTACCGAGAAGGTAATGTCGCCACTGCTTCAGTGCATGAATGACAGCAGCAAGCTCGAGGTCGTGAACCGGGTAGTTTTCTTCGTGAGGGCGCAATTGACGAGAGGCATAAGCAATCACTCTGCGCTCTTGCATTAGGACACAGCCTAATCCTTGACGGGAAGCGTCGTAGTAAATGACGAAGTCCTTCTTAGTATCAGGTGGAGCAAGTACGGGGGCAGAAGTCAACTTGTCTTTGAGCGCCTGGAAACTTTCCTGACACTTGTCTGTCCAGTCGAACTTGACACCCTTATGCAACAAATTAGTCAGAGGCCTGGCAATCTTGGAGAAGTTCTCGACGAATCGACGGCAATAGCTGGCGAGGCCGAGAAAACTTCGGACTTGCTTCACATTCTTCGGAGGAGTCCAATCGAGAATAGCCTGAACTCGTTCAGGGTTGACGGCAATACCATCTTTGGAGATGACATGCCCAAGATAGGTTACTTCGGGAAGCCAGAATTCACACTTGGAATACTTAGCATACAGCTGATGTTCTCGAAGCTTCTCTAGCACAAGACGCAGATGTCCAGCATGTTCTTCCTCGTTCTTGGAAAATACAAGGATATCATCCAAATAAACCACGACGAACTTGTCGAGGTAATCCATGAATATATAATTCATCAGACGAGAGAAGGTGGCGGGAGCATTCGTTAAGCCGAATGACATGACGGTGTACTCATATGACCCATACCGAGTCACGAAGGCGGTTTTTGGGATGTCCTCTTCACGAACACGGATCTGGTGGTAACCCAACCTCAAGTCAAGTTTGGAGAACACTGATGAACCAGCCAGTTGATCGTAAAGATCATTGATCCGAGGAAGAGGGTATTTATTCTGAATGGTAGCTTGGTTTATAGGACGGTAGTCTTGGACCAATCGGTTTGTCCCATCCTTCTTCCTAACAAAGAGAGAAGGTGCTCCCCAAGGAGAGCAACTTGGGCGAATGAAACCTTTGACAAGAGATTTGTCGATTTCCTCCTTAAGCTCAAGGAGTTCATGCGGCGGCATCTTGTAGGGTCGTTTAGCTATAGGGGTAGTGCCGGGTTTCAAGTCGATGATGAATTCGACAGCTCTAGCAGGGGGAATCCCTGGAAGTTCTTCTGGGAATACATCTTGGAATTCACGAACGACGAGAATGTTTTCAATGCCCTCGAGTGGTGCAGCGTTCAACGCATTCAAGGCATAAAGTCGTGCCTCGGCGTTCTGAACTAGATGAGCTTGATAAGCTATTATTTCATCAGAAGGGTGTAGCAAATGGACGACCTTAGTGGCGCAAACTATAGAAGCAGTATGCGCTTTTAACCAATTCATTCCCAGAATGAGATCAATGCTACAGGACTTCAGTACGATGGGAGAGACAAGGAATTCCAGTCCTTCGATTTCTACAGGGACGTCGTTGCAAATCATGGAGGTTCGACATTGGCCCGCAGGGGTGTGTACTAATAGTGAAGCATCCATGTTCTCACATTTAATGTCGTGCAAGCATGCAAAACCTTCTGACATGAATGAATGCGATGCACCTGTATCAAATAAAACGGATGCTGGTACTGAATTTACGAGGAGGGTACCCATCACAGTAGCAGGCTGGTCTTGAGCTTCGCTCAGATCAACGTGGTTGGCATGAACACGACCATAAGACTTGGCATTGTTGCTGCGGGGCTGGTTACTTCCACGGCCAGTTGCTGGAAGGGCCAGTTGATTCGGGTTCTGGTTGCATTCCCTAGCACGATGCCCTGGTTGTCCACACCTGAAGCACAATCCATTATTGGGAGTGGGAACAGGAGCTTGTGGTGGTGGAGCTGGGAGTCTTGGCCGCCTAGTCGGAGGAGTAGGCAGACGAGGTGCAGCATAGGTCTGCCTTGGGGTAGGTGCATCCGGCTGGTACAAGCTATTGGGAATCCATATCTTGAGCTTCTGCGAGGACGGGCCCGAAGATGAGCCCGTGTCACGGTTGCGCCTGTGAGAGCTCTGGTATTCCTGCAGACCAGTTTTGACATTGATGGCTTTGTTCACCAGAGTGGCGAAATCAGCAAAATCATGCACTAGAAGTGCGAGTTTGACGTCAGCTTGAAGGCCATCCCGGAACTTCTCCTGTCTGCGTGCATCAGTTGCAATGTCCTCTTCAGCATAGCGGGACAAGTCCAGAAACTCCCGCTGATAAGCTTCCACAGTTTTGTTGCCTTGGGTGAGGTTGCAGAACTCACGCTTCTTCCGGTCCATAACTCCCTGAGGAATGAAGCGAGCACGGAAGGCAGCTTGGAAGTCTGGCCAGGTGATGATTGTTCCAGCTGGCAGTGTACGCCTGTGGCTGTCCCACCATTGAGCTGCGGGTCCCTTCAGGAAGAAGGAAGCAAAGGTGACATAGCTGGCAGGGGCTACATCAGCAGACTCCATCTCATAGGTGATGTCACGGAGCCAGTCATCAGCATCCAGAGGCTGAGTTGAGCTGCGGTACACTGTTGGGTTCAGGCGCATGAAATCCTGCAGAGTTACTGGGGTTGGCTGCTGGTTCATATTGGGGCGAGGAAACTGAGCCATCATATTCTCCATGAACTGGCGATTCATCTCAAGCTGTTGGATCATACCAGCCATGTACTCAGGCGGTGGTGGGGCGTTGCCACCACGACCACGACCACCTGGTCTAACCATCCTGCTAATATTTAACAGGGGTAGTTCAGCATTGAGGAATTGCAAAAAACAAGAATCATTCATGACGGAACATGCACAATGAACGTAGCACGATAGATACTACATAGTAGTCAGCATATCTTACAAAAGAGATCATGCATGGAGTTCGTTGCACAGAGTTTGGTACATAGACTAAGACATCATAGGCGGCACACAGGCTCGCGGCGAATGCATCTAACACCAATAAGCAAGTCTACGTCAGTCCCATGCGGTACTGCGGAGGTAGGTGTAGCCCGACAGCTGGTAGTGACGCGAAGGGAAGACCTCCACGCGAGTAGCCTGGGGTCCGCGGATACTCTGGTGCGGAACCCGATGCGCAGGTGGCAGGAGAGGGCCCAATGCAGGAGAGTAGCCTCCCACATCTGGCCAGCCGACGCCCTGGGGCATCACGGTCCTGGCTGGGTAGATAGCAGAACGCGACAGCTCCCCAGATCCGACGAAGGGGTGCAACATCGTCAGAGCACGGTAGAGGTGCTGACGTGTGGTGTACAACTCGTGGCGAAGAGCTCGGTTAGCTCGATCCAGCCCATCAGCATGCAGAACCAGGTTCTGATGGTAGAAGGGCTCTCGGGTGACAGTGGAGTAGGCAGCAGTGTAGTAACCCTCCGCACCAACATCGGATGCGATAGCAATGTGCCTGAAGGGGGAGGTGTCCAACTCCTGATACTCGCCACGGAGACGTGTCAGAGCAGCATAAGCAGCATCGTGGACCGCCATATCGATAGTCACTCCAACACCATGAGCAGTGTGCAGCACGGTAGTGGAGTCATACTCTCAAGAGTAGAGGTGGACGATGGCACGGTACTGCTCCTGGTTGAAGTCCTGATACTCCTCATAGACAGTGTACTCAGGGTGCCAGCGATAACCCAGATAGGTCATCATCTCAGCCAACACAGCAGGTGATCCTAAGGCACCAATGGCCGTCGTGTGGCGCACGACCTGCCTCGTGGGTTCCATCTGAAAACAAAGTTGTTTTCACATGAGTCAAATGACAATGTGGATAATGTTCAAGTACTACTCTAAAGAATAACTAGGGCTTATCCAACTTTGGGGTGAATGTCGTAACGGGATCCTAGTGTCAGAGTTAGTAAATTCGTTTAACCCGAGTAGAAGGGAGTTCAGAGTCCCAGAGTAAAGGTCGAGGAGTAAAAGATCCTAGCACCACCCGATGGCGACGTGGGCCCGTAAGGCACACATCCAAGTTAGTAAAAGTTTTTGCAATGCCTAGACTCGACTTCGGCCAAGGAGTGTGGAAGGGGGGTTCCTACAGGCAGTCGGCTCTGATACCAACTTGTGACGCCCCCGATTCAACCGTACACTAATCATGCACGCAAATGTGTACGATCAAGATCAAGGACTCACGGGAAGATATCACAACGCAACTCTACAATAAAAAAAAGTCATACAAGCATCATATTACAAGCCAGGGGCCTCGAGGGCTCGAATACAAGAGCTCGATCATAGACGAGTCAGCGGAAGCAACAATATCTGAGTACAGACATAAGTTAAACAAGTTTGCCTTAAGAAGGCTAGCACAAACTGGGATACAGACCGAAAGAGGCGAAGGCCTCCTGCCTGGGATCCTCCTAACTACTCCTGGTCGTCGTCAGCAGGCATCACGTAGTAGTAGGCACCTCCGGTGTAGTAGGAGTCGTCATCGAAGGTGGCGTCTGGCTCCTGGGCTCCAACATCTGGTTGCGACAACCAGGTAGAAGGGATAGGGGGAAAAGAGGGAGAAAGCAACCGTGAGTACTCATCCAAAGTACTCGCAAGCAAGGAGCTACACTACATATGCATTGGTATCAACTGGAATAAGGCTATCATTTGTGGACTGAACTGCAGAATGCCGGAATAAGAGGGGGATTGCTAGTCCTTTCGAAGACTACGCTTCTGGCAGCCTCCGTCTTGCAGCATGTAGAAGAGAGTAGACTGAAGACCTCCAAGTAGCATCGCATAGCATAATCCTAACCGATGATCCTCCCCTCGTCGCCCTGTGAGAGAGCGATCACCGGTTGTATCTGGCACTTGGAAGGGTGTGTTTTATTTAGTATCCGGTTCTAGTTGTTCATAAGGTCAAGGTACAACTCCAAGTCGTCCTGTTACCGAAGATCACGGCTATTCGAATAGATTAACTTCCCTGCAGGGGTGCACCACATACCCCAACACGCTCGATCCCATTTGGCCGGACACACTTTCCTGGGTCATGCCCGGCCTCGGAAGATCAACACGTCGCAGCCCTACCTAGGCACAACAGAGAGGTCAGCACGCCGGTCTAAATCCTATGGCACAGGGGTCTGGGCCCATCGCCCATTAGCACACCTGCACGTTGCGTGGGCGGCCGGAAGCAGACCTAGCCTAGTGGCGTTCCAGTCCAATCCAGCGCGCGCCGCTCCGTCGCTGACGTCAAGAAGGCTTCGGCTGATACCACGACGCCGGGATACCCATAACTACTCCCGCGTAGATGGTTAGTGCGTATAGACCAAATGGCCAGACTCAGATCAAATACCCAGATCTCGTTAAGCGTGTTAAGTATCCGCGAACGCCGACCAGGGCCAGGCCCACCTCTCTTCTAGGTGGTCGGAACCTGTCCTGCCGCTCCGCCTCAAAACTCCACTCGTGGGTGCTCCTCAAGCCGACCCGTCTTTAGTCACCACATGTATCATGTATAAAGTATATAGTATTTACCCGTGATCAACTCCCAAGTGATCACGGCCCGATAGTATAGCATGGCAGACGGACAAGGATGTAGGGCCACTGATGGTAAACTAGCATCCTATACTAAGCATTAGGATTGCAGGTACGGTAACAACAGTAGTAGCAAGGACAGGCTATGCATCAGTATAGGATTAACGGGAAACAATAACATGCTACACTACTCTAATGCAAGCAGTAAGAGAAGAGTAGGCGATATCTGGGTGATCAAAGGGGGGGCTTGCCTGGTTGCTCTGGCAAGAGAGAGGGGTCGTCAACTCCGTAGTCGTACGGGGTAGCAGCGGCGTCGGTCTCGGTGTCTAGAGAGAGAAGAGGGGGAAGAAACAATAAATATAATGCAAGCATATGCATAGTGATGCATGACAAGACAAGTTACGGCGTTAGAGGTGCCCTAACGCGGTAGTAGGTGATACCGGTGAAGGGGGATAACATCCGGGAAAGTATCCCCGGTGTTTCGCGTTTTCGGGCAGAGGAGCCGGAGGGGGAAAGTTGCGAGTTCGATAGGTTAGAGGGGTGTGGCGGACGAACGGGTTGCGTATCCGGATTCGTCTCGTCGTTCTGAGCAACTTTCATGTTGAAAATATTTTAATCCGAGTTACGGATTAAAAGATATGATTTTCTAAAGATTTTATTAATTTCTGAAATTTAATTAATTATTTAATTTAATTCGAAAAATGGATTTATGACATCAGCATGATGTCATGCTGACGTCAGCAGTCAACAGAGTTGACTTGGTCAACCTGACATGCGGGTCCAGTGGGACCCACCTGTCATTCTCTGTTTAATTTAATTACAGATTAGTTAATCTAGTTAGTGATTAGGTTAACCTAATCATATTAATTAACTTAATTAATCACTTATTAATTAATTAGTTAACATTTTATTATTATCTATTTAATTCATTTAACATTTTTTTTAATTCTTTTTCTTTTAAAAAAAAACGTTATGGGGCGGGGCCCCCTAGGCAGTGGCCCGGGGGCTAGCGGGTTGGGCGTTGCGGCGCCCGACTGGGCGTTCGCCCAAATCGGCGGGCGAGGAGGACCGGGGCATGGCCGGGCGGCCACCGGAGGGGAAACGCCTAGGGGGGAAGCAGCAGGGCGCCAGGGCGCGACGGTGGGTGCGGGCGCGAGCGGAGAGAGAGGGAGGGCCGGGGTCGAGGGTGCGGTCGGTGGTGCCGGAGCACGACCAGGGGCTGAGCGGGGTGGCCGCGGGCGCCGGAGCGCGGACCGCTCGGTGAGTGAGCGAGGGGGAGAGGGGAGAGGTCGGGGGCGGGACGGCCCGGCGCGGGCCGGTGGCGCCGGAGCGCGTCGAGCGGCGACGGCCGAGGCGACCTAGGGGGAGAGGAGGGCGAAGGGGGAGCTCACGAGGGGGAGTAGGGCAACGGGGCAGTGGGCTCGGGGGCGGTCGGGGAGGACCGGCGAGGTGATCCTCCGGGCGGCGGTGACGTGGTTCCGGCGAGGAGGCGGTCGAGGCGGCGAGGTGTGGTCCGGCGGGGGAGGTTCCTGGCGGCGGGACGTCGTCGAGCGGCGACGGCGGGCCGTCCACGGGCGCTGGGGACGGCGGGTCCGAGGCGCGCGGCGTGCGGTTGAGGTGGCCGGCGCGGTCCAGGCGGCGTGGGGCGCAGGGGAGTGCGGGAGGGGCGGCGTTGGCGTCGGGCCCGATCCCGATTGGATCGGGGGGAGAGGGAGAAAGCGAGTGGGGGGGCGAGTGGGTGGCTGTCGGTTAGGGTTTGGGGGAGGGAGTGGATAAGGAGGGGGGTAGCGGGCCAGCCGGCTGGGCCTTGGGGTTGGCCCAGTTGGGCCACGGCCCAGGGGGGGGGGTTTCTCCTTTTTTTTGGTTTTGTTTCCTGTTTTCCTTTTCTTTATTTCCTCTTCTGTTTTAAATCAAGTTAAATTATTTAGGCATTTTATAAAAATGTGTTTGCTTCATTATAAATACCCTGGCATTTAACTGCACACTCCGAACATTTTAGTTTAACATTTTGAAACTTTTATAATTTAACTTTATTTTAATGTTTGAATTTGACTCGGTTTTGGCCTAACGGTAGATTGTCAATAGTAACCGGGGTGACGTGGCATGATTATCATTGGATTACTGTAGCTTGATTACCCGGGCGTTACAGCCCCCCTTGCTAATCCGAATTCGACAAGGGGTGGGGGCGGCGCCCCCCTTTCCCTCTCCTACTCCTCCTCTCTTTCCCTCTTTGCTATTCCGAAAAAGGAAAAAGGAGAGGGGAATCCTACTTGGACTAGGGAGTCCTAGTAGGACTCCCCACACCTGGCGCGCCCCCCATGGGCCGGCTACCTCTCCTCCCCCCTTTATATACGTGGGAGGGGGCACCCCAAAGGCACACCAAGTCTTCTCTTAGCCGTGTGCGGTGCCCCCTCCACAGTTACACACCTTGGTCATATCATTGTAGTGCTTAGACGAAGCCTTGCACCGGTAGCTTCAGCATCACCATCGCCATGCCGTCGTGCTGATGGAACTCTCCCTCATCCTCAACTGGATCAAGAGACGAGGTACGTCATCGATCTGAATGTGTGCTGAACAAGGAGGTGCCATACCTTTGGTGCTTGGATCGGTTGGATCATGAAGACGTTCGACTACATCAACCGCGTTAGTAAACGCTTCCGCTTTCAGTCTATGAGGGTACGTGGACACACTCTCCCCGCTCGTTGTTGTGCTTCTCCTAGATAGATCTTGCGTGATTGTAGGAATTTTTTTGAACTACTACGTTCCCCAACAAGTTTTCGTGCAAGTGAGATGTTAAGGCAAATGCAGAAATGTAGTTCAAATTGTGATGTGATATCATAGACAGTACCTTACACTTCAAACGAGACCAATGTGTAACAAGATTATTCGAGTCACTGTCGGATAAATGTAGCACCGGAGACTTTATAGAAATTTCGTTTAGAGGCTTTCCATCGAAGTGCGCTTGCCTTAGGTAGGAACGATACTTCACCAATGAGTGCTTGAAAAACGCTACCAACCCTTGCTCATCTTGACAATCCATTTTGGTCCTTGCCTATTTAAAAGAATGAAATCTTGTGTCTTCTGTTAGCAGAAACATATGCAATAATTACCTTGAATAACATTAGTACATTACTTACCTATAAGTTGCGGAGGAAGACTAGAAATTATTATGTGTGTGTGGTATAATCTTTCCCTGAAGGAAAGATGTGCACAAAGTTCCTGACAACAATATAAGCTTCATCTTCTAAACTGGTAAGAACTGTAGCAGGGGTCCTATTTGATGCAATTGGGACTCTCTCTGGTTCGAAAAGGGATCTGGCAACTGGATTTGGTGTACTGTTTGCTGGAATGGGGGTTTTGCATCGTAGAGCTGGTGCTATGTCAACTGGCATCATCATACTGTTTGCCACAGTTGGGGTCTGCTGAGTTGGGGCATTAGAAATGACCAGTGTAGTAGGCTAGAGTCTCCTAGAATTGGGGTGTTTTGTGGGTCCGGTGATATTGCAACTACACCTAATGGGCTATTTGATCTATCAGGTGTCACTACCTTTTCAAAATACTTTGCTCGTGCTCCTCCTTGATCAGCAATCACCCTCTTCCTTTTGAACGTCTGATACACAAGAACAACATTTGAATGGATAAATATGGTATGATGACCGATGGAATATGTACTGAAAATGGATATGCAGGGCGTATTCACATACACGATGTGTAAACTAAGCTAATGGCAGTGCAACAAAGTAGAAGCAATGCAAATCATCAGTTACAAGATATGTGCGGCCAATATAACCTTGGAAAGTTAGAGCAAGAACCTTGATGGGTGAGTAAGATAGGGCATCTACCTCTGACTCCTCCACTAGGGAGCTACATTGACTTAGGTCTCCCTCAAGCTAAAAATCACTGTTAGGATAATATTCTGAGCATGAATCAGTAGGTGGAGAGCGTTTGCATTGCATTTCATCCAGACTTGATTTCAGTCCCTTAATGCCAAGTCTAACATCCATGGCATTGTTCTGCTTTATTCTTTTCATGCACGCAAGCTCATAATCATTATGATGTTGTTCAGAATCAAAGATTGATGACAACATAAAAAGTAGTCAGATTATCTATGGAATGCATTGCAGATTCAACTTGAAGAGTGTCTCCCTATAAACCCCGGCATATGCAAAGTTCACCCCCCAACCGTGCGGACCACACCACACAGAGAAATACAAACCTCTTATGTCTATAACAGGCAGACACACATTTCAAAACTAAAGTAGGAACATTATAATCATATCAAATTCATATTTGAACAAATAAACTAAGGAATCATGAGTGGCATAATGTTTAGCTTCAAGGGTGGAGTGTTGGTAGTGCGACACAAAGCAAGTAGGCAGATTGTATTCCATGTAAAAGATCGTAGTCTATGTAAAAGCTAGAAATGGCACTTTCTTTCTATACAATGTTGTGTTTGTTGCCCACACATGATGGAAGAGATCACTACTATTCACTCATGTCTACGGTTCCAGTATTTTGAAACAGGGTGGTCCACCCTAAAAGAATATTGACAACAAATATGACAAGGAAAGCACAGATGTAGTGAATCAATCATTTACTTCTGAGCTTACTAGGACAAGTATGCAGAATTGTAACTGCAGTAAGAGACCGTCCAAAGTCTGAATCAAGAAGATTGTCTAGCACTTAGTGTTTGCAACTAATTGACGTGAATAATTGGATATCATATCGAATGAGTAAGAAAGACAAGTAAAATTGTCAACAAACCTGGCATGCAGCAGTATTCTGGGTCAATGTCACTACGACCAACAATCCAAAATGACTAGTGTCTATTCCTAGGGCCGGAATTTTGAAACCCTGTGAACTTTACAGGTACTAAATATTAATGAAATACATCTGAACCATTAAGTGTAGGTAGCACTCAGCACACAACAAACCCTAATGACAGTCCTTCCTAATGAGTAATGAATCAATCATAAAATGGGTGATGAGGAGTGGTTGTTGAGTGTTGAGGATGTATCTCAAGATAAATCGGGTTGGCTTAGTGGGTGCTGCATGCCTGAGCCCTGAACGGACTAGGAAGGTAGGCACGGCGGCGCGCCTTGGCAGCGGTGACGTTGTTGGGCGAGCGGCTCCTGACCTCCTGTTAGTCCGGGGTCTCCTCCTAGAGTCATGTCATCCAGGGACGGCAAGTCGCCGGCGAGGTAGGTGGCTGGGGGCGAGTAGAGATCGGAAGCGCGTAGTAGAACATAGGGGAATCGGGGCCTGGGCCGACCCAAAATCCCAGGGTGGGCCGCGGCCCACCGTGGGCACCCTATAAAGATACACACCCGAGCGGCAAACATGCATTTTCTAAACTAAATTAGGAACATTTAGCTGACCAATTAAACGACTTTGTTTTAATAATATCATATTCGTATTTGAACAACTAAGCTTGTTTCACTTGATGGGTGGAGCAACGCTATTATGACACGAAGCACGTATGATGATCGTATAGTGATCATAAAAGGAGGAAATCCTAAGCATTTTTTTGAGCAAAAGAGGGTTTCCCCTTCGATTTCTATTAAAGAAACCACCACGGAACCAACATGATCAATTAAACCCTAAGCATGATCAACTAAACCCTATTATGACTGTGCCATCACAGACTTAAAGCTGCAAACCAGAGAAATGGTATTTAGCATCCATTGTTTGCTTCGAACTAAGAACTAAATTCTAAGAGTTGAAAAGAAAGTACAGTAACCAAGTTACGATCTATTTTCTGGTTGAGATCAAAAAGTTGAGGAGATATGAAGTACCACCTATCTTGCGGCGCCGTGTAGGCATCGGGGGTGCAATTGCTGTCGGTGGTGTTGAAGCAGATCTGCGATGGTAGACGGGTGCATCGGGGGATAAGTCTCGTTGCGGTGGAAGAGAAGGTCATGTAAGCGGCCCCAACAAAGAGGATGACGTGGCTGATGAAGCGAGAGGACGCGATGCAAGGCTCTTGGTCCGTCGCCGTGGAGGAGAAACGTCCATCTCTAGCAGTGGACGACGCGGTCTTGGTAGGCACTCCGGCATGGTGGAGGACGGTGGCGATGGAAGGGGTGGAGGACGGGGGCGATGGATGGGGTGGCAGACAGAGGAGGCTGGTGTGGGGATGGGAAAATGGCGGGAGAGGTACGGGGAACCATGTTTTGGGGACGCGCCTGTTTGAAATATGGGAAAGTTACGAACTTTGCCCCCATTTAAAATTTGGACGTCTCGTTGGTTGGGGATAGGACAGTAATCTCGCATCTTGCCAATATTTGCACAAGTGATTTCAGGCGAGGAGAGGGTGTTTTGGCGCCCATGGTTGGAACCCACGGTGTATGAATGGGGCTGACAGGTAGGGCAGTTTTGTCACATCTGAGTGAAGTTACAAACCTGCCCCTATTGAAAATATTTGCCTACATCAATTTCAGCCGATTCGAGTTTGTTTTGCCGCTATGTATGAATGGGGAAATGGAGGGAGAAACAGAGGTCTTTAAGACGAGCTTGAATCAAATGTGTTTTGCCGCCCAACGTGTCGGAATGGGATCAGAGGCAGTCGTGTAACATCTAATTGAACTTACTAACCTACCCCTATTGAGAGCAATGGAAATCGGGCCGATGGATTGTTCGTGTAAGGGGTAGACAATAATTTCCATCTCCCAAACACTTGGCTTTGGGCAGCCGACGTAGGAGTGCACATTTTGCCACTTCTTTCCAATTTTGGGACAATAAGCATCCACGTTTACCCTGGCAACTAAATTCGAATCCATTTTGTATTCCTATACGAATATTTATAAATCATTCTATGTGTTTTTATATATCTTCAAAAGCACGAGGAAGATGTATTCCAATGTCATATATGAATATGATTTACAAATGCCGATACTGGAATATTTGGAACACTTTATGTCCAACTCAAATGTCACACGCATCATAATGTGTACTCCCATTTAGATATGTACACAAGCGATGTATCAAGATTCAAATACCGAGTCAATCAACCAAGAATGAACATAACTAACAGACATATAAACACTTATAGAGTATATGGATCAATAATATCAACTAACATACATAAGCCAGGCCGTTGCACTTTTTTTTGCGAGAAGAGCATCCTTTTTTAGCAAAGCTAGTTCAACATCTTGGCCCTTTCCGATGCGTGCCACTTATGGTCCATCTATACTACTATTATTGTTGAATGCACATTCAGCCCGATTGGCACATTTGTAGGTCTGGCACAACAATCAAAATGAAATGTCTCTGAGTCTTATCAATTAATACAGACTTTTGCTCAAATAAAAATACAAACCAAAAAACAAAAAACAATTATTCGATGATCTCTAAAACAAATGGTTTGATCTATTACATGACCAAATAACACAAAGGTTATTCAACGATGGAAAGAACATTTCACCTATGATTTACCAAGTGGAAATTTAATTTCCATTTTCCTTCAGGACCTTAACAATGCGGTCAGTCTCAGCTTGCTTCGTTTTGAAATCCACCAAATATTTAATGGTTGTCTTGAGTACTGCTTGTGATTGTGCTATTTGCTTCCTCAACATGTCAACTTCATCTCTAAGTGCAGAAGCAGAATCTCTTTCTACCACTAGTTTAGCCTCTAGAGCATCAGCAGTTGGCAATTCCTGATGCACGATTGGGTCGGTGCCACTGCTGTGGGATGATAGAACGCCCATGGGGACCTCGCCCTTTGATATTGGGCTAACCTGTTTTGCCATTAAAGTTCCAATTGGATTCCGAAAAGTTTAAGTTAGCAAAACATCTCAACTAGGAGTTATAACAGCAAACCAGTTAAACAAACAAGGAATTAAAGAGTTTCAATTGGATGCTGAAAATTAGTTATTAACATCATTGTAACCGATTGTTGCAGCAGCAAAGCAGTTAAACAAACAAGTTTTGTAAAAGGTACCTGTTGTGGCATTGGAGTTTCTCTTGGATCCTGAAAAGTTGAGTAGCCAGTAACGTGTTTAGAGAAACCTGTTGCAGCAGCAAAGTAGTTAAACAAACAAGTTTTGCAAAAGGAACCTGCTAAGTTGAGTAGTCAGTAACTTGATTAGAGCAATAAGTTACACCAGCAAACCTGTTCCACAAATATATTTTTGAAAATGTACCTGCTGTGCAATTGGACATCCAATTGGATCCTTAAAACTTGAAGTTGGTAAGATGATTACATCAACAAGTTATAGAAGCAAACCAGGTAAACAAGGAAGTTTCTGAAAACATACTTGTCGTGCCAACAGAGTTTCAGTTGGATCTTGCAAACTTGAATGTTAGCTATCAATAAATAAAGTTTTGCAAGAGCCATAAGAAACTAACATCAAACTAGTAAAACTAACAAGTTTTGGCAACATATTTAATTACACATGAACTAGTAAAACTAACAAGTTCTTGGCAACGTATTAAAGTAACATGTCGGTACCGTTTACCAGCAACACAGTCTTTTGTAAATTTCTTTGATGTAAGCAAAATGATTACAACACATATATAAGTTAAAAAGACGGTGCCCATCATATAAACCTGACAGTTGTCTATCTATGAACATGCAAACATTACTTGTGCTACAAGTGATAAGAGCAAACCATTTAAACAAATAGGGTATCGGAACGTAAATTACACGTGAATTCTGCTGCACCCTAGAAGTACATATGACTAGCTATCTACGTGCTTAAGTAGCTATTTAAGTTCGGGCAAACATGTAATTCTTAGCAGTAAGTATCAAACACATAGATAGGCGCAGTCTATAATAGGATTAACAGGCTATGGCATTATGTAATCAGTAGCAAACTAAATTAAGCCAAGCAACGTAATTGAACAATTTTGTAGTGAGTGGCTAACTAAAATTCCGAGAAGTAGGTAACTGAACTACTGCTAGATCTTTGTACAGGCACACTGCAACTTCTTTTCTGCTTACAAGGTTCTACGAAGGAATCCATGGCATCAATTGCTTGGATACGCAGTCCCAATACTTCTTCATTCCCACACAACAATGGTAAGTCGAATGGTTAATCTGGTAAGATGGTGTGTCCTTGATATGTTATATGAGGATGTGTAGTCAGACTAGTTGTAGCCACACACATCACATTGTCTTTTACTGTATATATTTCATGCGATTACATTTGGCATATCGAGATCTAAGCAATCTACAATAGGATGAAAAGACTGGCATCCTTCACATTATTGGCGAACTCAGTCCATAGAAACAAGCAATTCAACCATTCTGTGGGTAAATCAAAAGCGCCACTAGAAGATTTTTCACTACCCCAATCATACACGCAAAAAGGGGCGATGCCACAGTAGGGGCTGGTATGGGCGGCTGCCTTGGGTGGCTGGAAAGTGTGCACCTAGTTTGAGTCGTCCAGGTTGGCCCATGCTAGTTTTGTTCGTCCCAACGCACGAGCAGGAAATGTAAAAAATAAAGAAAAAAGTTTCAATTTGGATGGGCCAATAACGTAAGTGCAAGGAAGGCCCTATAGCAGGCTCACGGCCCAAACGAGCGCATCCCATATCGATCGATAGCAGAAAAAATCCCAATTCGTCCGCTCCAGCCTCTAGTCTGGTTCGCTCCTAACCTAGCCGTCACTGGACATACCGACACAACACTTCCTCGTGCCCTTGTTGGAGGGCGGTCGCCGGTCTTAGAGCGAATGGAAGGACAAGAAGATGAAGATCCATCCTTGGGTGTAGTCTGCGAGGGAGGCAGCGGCGGCAGCACGGGCATGGCATCAAGCTTGCGCAAACGGACAGTCGTAGCTTGCAAGAGCAGCATGCGCAACCAGCAGGTACATCACATCCCTGATTATATCTAATTTAAATATTCAATTTCTGGCCAATAGTTAAACCTAACGGTGTTGTAAAACTGCTTGTATGTAGGGAATCTATGAGAAAATGAAACCATTGTCTGCTTATTTTATAACTCCCCCAATCAGTACTGAACTGACTGAATCTGATGTATCTAATCAAGTTTCTGGTACAAACATACAAGCTCAAGTTGTTGTTGAGCCTGAACTGTCTAATGAACAGACTGCTAATGAAGGATTTGATGCAAACATTTTACATGCTCCTAGAGATGAACATATAGTTCTAATGAGGGATCTAATGCAAGCATTTTGCAAGCTCCCATTAAAGGATTTAGTGTCTAATGATGACCTACTATTTTGAGAGAGACATAGAGATTTGCAGCCATTGATGACAAGAAAATTATAGTATATTTTCATGGCTTGAGGAAACGTCGAGGCCATCTACCAGAAAGTCATCGTATCATGACAATGTAGCATAAATACTTTTCTAATCTGTTGTTTAAAACTATTGGCATATTTGTGCAGGATAGATATATTGATATGCAGTTTGCGCACTGGTTATAGGTGCAATTACACTTTGATATTTTCCGCTAGAGAATGAATAATTCAAGCAGGTACATACCATGTTAGTAGTCCTTGTACACCATGTTGCATTTTGTGTTTTTTTGTGCTTGCATCATTTTGTGTTTTATTATCTGAACTACTATGGATCATTAGCTCGTTTTCAAAGTGCATGTAGCTTCACATTTCTCAAGTTATGTTGATTTCTAGAGTGCAAGTGCCTTCGTATTTTTTAAGTTAAATGTTCACCCCTGGTAACTTGAATTCGTGGATCTTCCACTGCACACAAATCATAAATCTAGGAACTTACGCTAGCTCGTTGTAGAGGCTCATTTCAGCTCTGCTTGCGCTTGGGATGTTCCATGTACAAGTCCATGTTACCACTTCCTTGTATGTGCAGGCCTTGTGCTCCTTGCACCTCCCTCTGCATTTTTGACATGGTGAATGGTTGATCAAATAAGAGGAATCGACCTTGCTGTTGTACCGGAGGACAGATACTTACAAGGTTATACGGGTGTGCAGGATGTGTACCAAGTCCCGTAGCGCCATCATGCTTCGCTCAAAAATGGTTTTGCTTGTTTCAGATGATATCTCCAAAAGAAACAAGAGTTAAAGTCAGAGTTGCATAGCCGTGTAAGCTAAGAGAGTAGTGAAAGGATATCCAAACATCGTCGGAATAGTGCACAAGGGAGTGACGTGTGGATATCTAGCTCGGGCTGGCGTTTGGGCATGATCGCCTAGTTATAGTGTGGGTCACTTCAGAGCCGTTGAGGGTGATGCGCTGGCGTTGGCTGGCCGCGCACAGATGCAGATCTTGAGTGGCAGTGAAGCGCTATGATGAAGTGGACGAGACCGTTGGTGAAGCCCCAACGGCCTCAGGAGGCGGAGGTGCGACCATTTGCTCGGTGAAGTAGCCCCGGTGAGGTGGGAGATGGTGTCGATGAAGCGCACCTAATGCGGTGGAAGTCGGTGTCCATGAGGCACGTCGGTTGCGGCGACCGACGTTGTCGATGGACCACCCGGTGTGGTGGATGAGGGCGTAGATGAGGTAGCTCCGGTGCGATGGTGAAGCGCGACCATCGTCTTCGTTGTTGTCGTCTGGCACAGAGGTGGGGAAAGAGACAAGACGAGGGGAGATTCGAACTTTGCTTGGGTTGGCGGTGAATTAGGGATTTGAGCAATCTGGGCGCCGAAGGGGACGGTGGATAATGGATATTTTGCATGAACTTATTTTGTCTTCATTCTTTTTTGGGGGGAGGGGGAGGGAGGGAGGGGGGTGGGTGGTTCGGTGCTAAGCGTCCGTACGACAAACGCGACCACCACAACACGACCCTAGTCTACCTGGTGCGCCTACATTTGAGAATGCAAACGACTCTTCTTTCATTTGCAAATGAATCTGTATGTATTACCATGCCCATGTTTTCCTTGCAAATAATTAGTCATTCGAAACGAGATACTATAAATTAATTAATGAGGAGTTATTTGAAAAAAATCAAAATAGTATCCACGGTATCCAGGCTAACGTGGATTAGAGTGTGTGCCACATAATTAGTTATTTGAATTAGAGTGTGTGTCACATAGCGATCTCCAATTCTAACATGGATTTCGCATTTCACAGTATCCACGCTACTTTTTAATAAAAATTCATAATGATGAACACCATGGTAGTGAGAAAACTTGTGGAGGGATTCAAACATATGACCTACAAAATAGCACAACAATCGAGTCAATGTCAACTTTTCCAATCCTAGTATGGCACGAATTTGAAATAATTACCCATATGCATGGTCCTTAGTTCAAATCTTACAATGTACACCGAACTGAAACATCGATATTAAGTCTCGTACTATCTACATTCAAATGTTGGTTTTAGCCCCACCCCGGGCACACACGCTACATACTTCTTGTATCGGTCAATCTTCCTCTCCTAACCACCTTATGAAGCTATCGGTTTTTGACACACGTTCATTCTTTCTCTCCATGTTTTGATCTCTAACTCTCTCAACTACAAAACCCCCCTTTTCCACTCTGTTACCAAATGTATTTACCTCACACACCCGCCATTGCACCCAATGCTGAGCTCTCTCTCTCTCTCTCGCTCTCTCTCTCCCTCCCTCCCTCCCTCCCTCCCACCCTCTCTCGCTAGATACATGCATTGCCTATCTAGCCCCCCAACCTCTCGTGCGCACGCACGCACGTTGTCTATCTAGGTCACTCCCTCGAGACTGTATCACTCTTTCTTCCGCATGGCGGGCCACACTTGCTCTATCCCGCTCTCTTTATCTGAGTCTTGATTAACCTCGTTTGCTTTCACACACAAATGATATATCTCCCTATTTGGGCCTCGATCGACACACTCTATACTCTCTCACGCAGATTGTCTATCTACGCCAGTCCATCCAAGCCGCCCCACTCCCTTGACCTCATGGCGGGCCATGCTCGCTCAATGTCTCTCTCTCCCGCCCCTCCCTCTCTCTCTCTCACTCTCTCACTCTCTCTCTCTCTTTGTATGTCTCAATTGACCTCGCTCTTTCTCGAACACAAACAATATATATCCATGTTTGAGCCCAATTCGACATATTCATATTGTATACTCTCTCATGCACATTATCTATCTAGGTCACTCTCTCCAACCTGTCTCACTCTTCCGATCGCACGACGACCCACAGTCGCTCAATCTGTCTGCCTTTATATATGTAATTGATTGACCTTACTTCCTCCCGTGCACAAAATATATCTACATGTCTATGACTGGATCATCTCTCAAGATCTATCTTACAGCCCTCACCCTTCCCAAAAGCTCAATCGGACAATATCTCTCCAGAGCATATATATCTTTTCAATGAATGTCGGACCACACTCACTTTGCCTCTCTATCTATATGTCTCTCCATTGACCTCACTTTCTCAGGCCGTATGTTCCACACATTGAAGCTAGTTCTCTATCCCTCGCAAACCCGAAGCTATTTACATTGACAGGGGGACTCCAACCTTGGATTAATCTGTGTAGGCATTTATTCCAATGGGTTTAGATTATATTTTCGTAGCATTCGTCCCACACTACTCCAAACACCGTTGCAACCCCCGCACCTCCCCCAATTGATTTCCCTCTAGCTCGGTCATCGCTCTCTCGCATGTCCTTTCTCGCTTTCAACGTCGCACCATGGTATTATTTCAAAAAACTCTATTGTTCTCTTTTATTATTACTCCCTCCATTCCTAAATATTTGTTTTTCTAGAGATTTCAACAAGTGACAACATACGGAGCAAAATGAGTGAATGTACACTCTAAAGTATGTCTATATACATCCGTATGTAATACTCCATTTGAAATCTCTAAAAAGACAAATATTTTGGAACGAGGGAGTACAAATAAACTACAAAACTACACACCGATAGTCCACCTAGAATGGAACAAATTTCGAACCACAAATTAAAGTGCTACAAACTACACACCAAGGGGCCCGCCTATCATGAAACAAATTTGGACCCATATACAAATTAAAAAAATAAAGGACGAGGATCGAACATGCGTCCAGGGCCTTCAAGCCGCACGTCAATAGGCAACATATGTAGCACAACAATGTTTGTTGTACCCCCCTTTGTTCATATAACGTTTTTATACCACCACAACCTATTTAATGGATAACATGTACTATTATTTTTAGTACATTCGTGGGACCGACTCGTTAGCACGTACTATTCGCCTTCACTTACTAGTGGGTTCCATGTGTGCTCTTTCTCTCTCCTCCCCTTCCGCGGTTAGATGCACACGCAAACACGAAGAAGTCGCGGGCGATGTTGCCGTTGACCATATCTGGACACGTTCACAAGTTACAGCACCAGTTTCACCTACTAGTAGTACTAGTCAATGTGTACGTGCAATGCACGTTAATTTTGAAGTATATTAAGTGCATGTGGATATTAAGTAGGATATTATTTGCATGTTTTTATGTGATGAGCACTATATTTGGCTTGAAATTAATTGCACGCTAAACGTGTTGAGCGCTCGACATTGAAGCAGTCTAGGTTGTTGGATGAGAAGGAATACATGTGGCTTGACAACATTTTATATTTAATTTGATGCGGCTCTAGCGGAACATTCAATTAATCAAACCATAGATTTCAATCAGTCTGACTCCGACTTTACATTCATATGACGATCGATCTAAAATAGACAGAAATGATAAACATTCGGATATTAAGCATGGCGATCCGAATGTTTTTCATGGCAAATTTAGATTACGCAGCGGCGGCGGGGGGCGACTTGCGGTGGGAAGCGGCTCCTCTGCCATGCTCTATGTGCGTCGGGCCACTGACCAACGGTGACGGCGACAACGGCGTCTTGCGCCGTTGTTGGCGTACTCCTAGACATTGGCCCTAGCTTCAAGGAAGGCCACAATGTTATGTGCTTCTATCTCCAAGTGCGAGTCACCTGGCGGGAGGAGGCGACTGGCGTTTGTTCAAGGAAGCGGTCGATGGAGGACATCCATGCCGCTGAGGGGGGCACTGGCACGCACGCGGGGACATGCGCTGTCAACGGCACGGCGGAGCCATTCGTGTGCACGTGCACCAGCACGGGCGTGCACGTCAGTGCACGCGCAGTCGCATGCGCTGGCAGGTGCACGGGCACCGGCATAGGCGTGCGCATCAGTGCACGCACACATGCATGCGCTGGTAGGTGCACGGGCGCGTGGAAGTCAGCGGGGACATCGTGGAACCCCGTGGCATCAAGCTCGGCGACAATGTGTGGCTCCCAGCCCATCAATGCCACGTGGATGGGCGCTGGCCCAGTTGGGGCGACAGGAGCTGGAACGGGAGCGGGGACATGCGTGGTGTCTCCCCGCAAGGCCGGTTCAAGATCCTCCCAAAGCTCCTTATGTTCTTGAGACTCCGTCTGGGTGTCTTCCTCAGGAAACTGGAAGACTAAGGGCAGACCATCATGATGTGGCATGGCGTACAGTTAGGTCAGGCTTGTTGGTGGTAGACGACCGGAGAATCGGAGAGGAAGAGAGAAGATTGTAGAAATACCGGGTAGTGCCTGTTTGATTTTTAACTACGGCATCGGCAACATTAAAATTGGGACCAGTTGAGATGAAGGTGGGCAGCGGAGCCCGGTCAAAGGGCTCGCCTCCCGGTGAGCCTGTGCAGCGGTCTTCTCGCATGCCTCCTTGTCAGCCGGCGCAGCGGTCTGCTCGCACGCCTCCCGTCGACTCACACGCTTGCTCGGACGGCACCTGCCGATGAGAAGCGGGACTCGTGGCGGCACGTAAACGCCCATGTTTAAATAGTGAAAGCGTCCGCCTTAACGTGACAGGTCTTTGTTCCGGAATACCTTGACTCTTCATTTGTGCAACTTCTCATAAGCAGCTTGTCTCAAATTGAAGAAAAAAAATTACATAGGAATATTTGTGCCATATCACGCTCAATTTCATGAATTTCAGGCCACTTTTGGATTTTTTGAAATTTAAAATCCAGGATTCGAAACAATATCATAACGCGCATCATGCAATAAATTTTCAAGCGATACATCTTTCCTGTTGAATTTCTTAAGAAAGGATTTGTTCAAACATTTAGCTTAGTTAGACTTCAGACAAGTTATATATGCTGAGTAAAAGGATAATCCCTCCATACCAGTGCATTGCCTGACATATTAACTCAAGTACTAGGCACAAACAAATGGGCTCAATTCTGTGCTTATCCTGGTGTAGTAGTAGTACTAGGCAACGTAGTTGACGGGTGACCTTGGGGAGCGGCGACCGAGGGAATTGAGCCGTGCTCGGCACGGTAGGTAACATTGTGTAGTTACTAAAGCATCCCTCCATTGTTCATCGGTAGTCATTATGGACCTGGGACATGAGGGGAATTTCCTAGGGCTGGAATTCTGGCCGCCAGATATTTCGACTTGAAACGCGGAGGCTCGACTGGTTGGGGTTGGCTAATGAGCGTACCACGCACGCCACCAGAAGGACACGAGCCTGCTTTTTTTTGAGTATCAACATGAGCCAGGGTGTGACTAGTACGCCGTTGGGTCCTACCATTTGAGAATACAAAAGGAATCTTTTAAATTGCCGAACGAATCTATGTGTATTACAATGCCCGTATTTTCCTTGCAAATAGTAATCTCAACGTGGTAATTTATTTATGACGAGTTCTTGAATTAGAGTGAGTTTGTGATATAGTGATCTCAGTGTGGATTTCACATTTCATGGTATCCCTAGTAAGTTTTTCATTGCAAATTCAAATTTAAAAGATGAACGGTATGGTGGTGAAAAAACTTTGTATGTATCAAGCATATGACCACACACACACACACGAACACAAAAACAATCCAATAAGTATAGTGCATCTATCTTTCCAAACCATGCATGTACGACACGAGTTCAAAAATAATCCTTCTATTCCAAAATATTAGTCTTTTAGAGATTTCAACAAGTGACTGCATACGGAGCAAAATGAGTGAATCTAGACTCTAAAATATGTCTATATACATCCGTATGTGGCGGTCCATTCGAAATCTCTAAAAAGACTAATATTTAGGAATGAAGGGAGTAAAATGTAAGACACGCATGGTCCTCAATTCAATATTTAAAATGAACAGGAAACTAAAACATGAATATTAAGTCTAGTACTACAGTACATGCAAATGTTGTGCTTAGGTGGAGCTATGTAGATTGTCGGGGGTTAGCCCCTCAACACACCTTAGATGCTTTGGTGATACAAGCTCTTCGGAGCCGTTGGATTTGTGACCCAACAACTCCTCGATGGTTCGAATGTTTTTTTGTGGAAAAGCCCCCAAAGAGTTCGACAACTGCTTACAAGCACAAAGACTGCTTAGATGGCATTGGATCTCAGATCAAACGACCTCGAAGCTCGTATCACCGTAGCATCCTAGCTGCGAGAGCACCTGATGTTTTCTTGCACGGGAGAATATGAGGTGCTCCCGCACTGTAGATTCTATGGTGATACGAGTTCACAGAGTTCTGGCAGCTCACAGTAGGAGGATCGAATGTTTTTGCAATATACGCCTGAGAGAGTTTGGGAATTGCGCAGAAAGTACAAGTACTACGCACGTGGCATCTGATCATAGATCATACGACCTAGATGCTCGTAACACCGTAGCGGCTAATTAAGCTACAGGGAGCACCTAATATGAGCAACGGGGAGCCATTGGATCCAAGATGCAGTGGCACACACGAGGCCTGAATGTTTTATTAGCAAAAAAACCTTGGAGAGTTTGGAAATTGCGCATAATTACAAAGACTACTCCAAAGCCATTGGATCTGAGTTCCAACGATGTAAAAACTCGTATCACCATAACATCTAAGCTGCGGGGTGGATGTGATATTCTATGCCACTATTATTTTTGTTTGTGAACATGCAAAATATGTGTAACTTGTGCCGTTACTTGTCTAACTGCACAAAGTGTTTGTTCAAAAAAACCATCCTACACTGAAATATAAGAATAACACACGGGGGTCCTGCTTGTCATTAATCAAATTTTGACCTAAAACTAACAAATCTGAAAGACAAGATTCGAACTGGCAACCTGGACTACAAAGCATAAGTCGATAGCTTGAAACAACAACGGTTGTTGGCTTTGTCCCATAACTTGATTTTATACAGTATTACATTGAGTAGAGTAGAGGGAGTGCCTCGTCAACACGTGCATGACCATTGACTCACTTACTGGTGGGTCCTAGGTCTGCGATCTCTCTCTCCTCTCCATCATCTAACCTTTAGATGGACGGGCACACACGAAGAGCGGCGCTAGCTTGCCGTGGTGTTATTATAACTAAAAAAGCTTGGAAAATAGAAGAATCGCCTAGAACAAGAGACATTATGGCTGGTCGAGATGGAGCTAACCACACCTATCCTCCATGCCACATTAGCATGATGAAGCTGTGTGGCTAGTGGGGTGTTTTCGACTGACTGGCTGGGTCCCGAGGTAGAACCATAGGTACTACGTATGATACAGTATATTTTTGCACGCACATTTTTCCTCTGTGCCGAGACGTGGCACACCCTACCGCATGGTTTCGGGGTCCTCCCGGGTGGCGTGCATATATTCTTCCTTGACGAGACATGGGATGCCCTACCACTCGTTTTCTAGGTCCTCCTCGGTCGTAGCGCCGAAGCAAGTAAATGAGTCGTCAAATCAAGAAAGACCACCTTTCCCGCCGAGTACATCAGTGAAGCACGGTGGCTAGCTAGTTGGGCTAGTGCGACCGATTAGCTAGGCGCGGCACGATTTTTAATTTTCTGATTGACGGGAGCAGGAGCGGCACCAATTAGTCAAGATGACTCCATCTGTAAAACCCACTGGTCCCTGATGTGAGAAGTCGTCGACTAGTGTTTTCCCATGGTGAAAACCAAAAGATTCCCCACTCCTCGGCTGGCTCCCTCCACCTTCCCGTAGATTGCATTGCCTTTCAGCCGTTTTGCCCCTTTGCTTCCTCTCCCCATTGCTTCTAACTGGTGCCATTGCAGTGCAATAGATCGCGGAGCCTGAGGTGAGGCGCCTGACATAGGAGCTCCAAACCAAGGATGTGGAGCTTTGGGCCAAGGACGTGGAGCTCCGTGTGCTCAAGGAGGAAAGGAGTGCCATGCTCCTCTATTATGTGCGGGAGTTCACGGATCTTCAAAAGCGGCGTGCGTCCACCACAAAGATGCTCGCCGCGTTAGCAGAGTTGCTGCAGAAAGCGGGAGATATGATAGGCTGTCAAGGGAGCCGGCTGGAGCGTGAACGGGCCGATCGTGATGAGGTCGACGATCGCCTCAGCCACTTGCTGGACCAAGTTGCCACACACGTGTTGCGGCTGCGCGATGCCTACCGTCGTGCCAGCGCAACCATGCTAACTGTCGGGCTAAACCCGTTTGACCACCCCGTCGACATCAACAAGCTGCGGCTTCCTGACCTGGTCTCCTTCTTCACCTATATCTCCGAGGAGCTGAGCTATCTCCGTGCAATGGTGGGGGCGGAGCTTGACAAGGAGGGATTAAGGGTTGCCGTCGCTGCTGCCGAGCGAATCTTCTCGGGGCTCCGTCACCGGAATCCATTCGTGCCATCGGACGTCGTCTTTGACGAGCTGGCTCCTATCGACCAAGATCATGCGCCTCGAGAAGCAGCGGGACTTCAGTGGTGTTTAGGCGTCCTCTAAATGGCCATGTCCATGTCTCGGCGCAACATGACCATTGGATCAAACTCAGACGGTGCAGATCAGTCACTGTAGCACAAAGCGTGTGGGTGTGTTTGGTTGCATTATCATCTCAATATAGTTGTTCACTCTTTGTGTATTTGTGTTAACCTACTAGTGTGGACTCATAGATGCTTCATGCACTCTGCCAAACACCCTGCACCCTTTATACACCCTGCATAACCCCGATTTGTGCCTCATATGGTTCATGTTTCATGGAGTACTGTAGCACCATACTCTCTGTGCACTGTAGACCTAGTACTGTTAACATTGATCTCACCGTTCATTCTTGACCGAACAGTCAAAAAAGCGGTACTATGTTACATTATTGTTCATATAGTTGACATGCGCACAACATCATTTGTTATTGTCATGTCTTACTACACTAGAAACAATATTATGTAGTACTGACGTATGAACCACTACACATGCCTAGTAGTAGGAGCACTGTATATGTTCAAGTGGCTGCCGTGTTTCGCACTCCTCCGTTGTAAGAGTGGAAACACTTGCTGTAATCATTTTTCTTCTTCAGAAAAACAGTGCACACGCTCTACCGTGCGGATCCTCTGGGACGGTCGTCCGGAACCTTGCTACTCACTTTTGCCGACGCGTGAGACAGCCAGCATCAGGGTCCACCAGCCATGCACTAAATTACTCCATAGTACAGTACCCAACTACACGGTAGACTACCCCGAGCGAAGCGTCGCAGTAATGCCCAATGAGCCGTCAAATCACAAAACCCCCTCCTTTCTAGATGTAAGTTGGACGGACGAAGCAACCATCATTTCACCCTTCTCTCTTAGCTTCCTCTCTTGAAGAAAACCCCCATTCACTTCTCCCTCATCTTGTTCCTCATTTCTTCAAGAAAACCCCGACCTGCTTTTGCCATTGTTCTTCTCTCCCAAAGAAGGAAAGGCGAGCGCATCAATGGTGTTGATTCTGGCCAAGACCCGGTCTTGCAACCCAGAGACTGGTCCTATAACTCCCTCTCTGTTCTTCTTTTGGGTTTGTGATTATGGTTTCTTTTCTTTTATTTCTATTTGATAATTTCTTGATGGATGCTGGAGCACCGGTCGAAGTGATGTCTATGGCTCTAGCCAAAACCGTTGAGGCTCATGGTACGAAGAAGCGCAAGCACCCCGCTGAGACTACCGTAGATAAGCTCAAAGCCATTGCCCTATCCAAGTCCACCTCTCTGGGAGCCCTCTGTAACGCCCTCGATGTGGCTATATCTCCTACGTGTCGAAGCATGACTTAGAGGCATAACCGCATTGAAAGCAATGTCGCAAGTAAGGTAATCTTCACAACAACCCATGTAAATAGATAATAGGGGAAAAATACATAGTTGGCTTACACTCGCCACGTCACACAAATACATGAATAACATTACAATCATCCAATACACTCATGGTCCGACTATGGCACCAAAATAAAAGATCAACCCCAACATGCGACACGGTCCCGATCGCCCCAACTGGGCACCACTACTGATCATTAGGGAAAGACACATAGTAACAGCGAGAGTCTTCATCGAACTCCCACTTGAGCTCAAGCGCATCATCTGGAACGGAATCATCGTTCCCTGCATCTTGTTTGGAAGTAATCTGTGAGTCACGGGGACTCAGCAATCTTGCACCCTCGCGATCAAGACTATTTAAGCTTATAGGTAAGGCAAGGTAAAATGTGGAGCTGCCGCAAGCGACTAGCATATATGGTGGCTAACATGTTCGCAAAAGAGAGCGAGAAGAGGAGGCAAAGCACGAACGAAGAACTATGATCAAGAAGTGATCCTAAAACAACCTACGTCAAACATTACTCAAACACCGTGTTCACTTCCCGGACTCCGCCGAGAAGAGACCATCACGGTTACGTACGCGGTTGATTCATTTTAATTAAGTTAAGGTTCATGTTATCTACAATCGGACATTAAAATTCCCATCTGCCAGTAACCGCGGGCACAGCTTTTGAAAGTTCAAATCCCTGCAGGGGAGTCCCAACTTAGCCCATCACAAGCTCTCACGGTCAACGAATGATATTCCTTCTCCCGAGACATTCCGATTAGACTCGGCATCCCGGTTCTACAAGACATCCTCGACAATGGTAAAACAAGTCCAGCAACATTGCCCGAATGTGCCGACAAATCCCGATAGGAGCTGCACATATCTCATTCTCAGGGCACACTCAGATGAGAGCTCCATACAACTAAAACCAAACCTCGAGTTTCCCCGAGGGGGCGCTGCACAGGGCTCTAGTTCGGACCAACACTCAGAGGAGCACTGGCCCAGGGGGTTTTAAATAAGATGACCCTTGGGCTCCGGAAACCCAAGGGGAAAAAGAGGCTAGGTGGCAAATGGTAAAACCAAGGTTGGGCCTTGCTGGAGGAGTTTTATTCAAGACGAACTATCAAGGGGTTCCCATTATCACCCAACCGCGTAAGGAACGCAAAATCCGAGAACATAACACCGATATCATGGAAACTAGGGCGGCAAGAGTGGAACAAAACACTAGGCAAAAGGCCGAGCCTTCCACCCTTTACCAAGTATATAGATGCATTAAGATAACAAGATAATATGGTGATAATCCCAACAATAAACAATATTCCAACAAGGAACGATCTCCAATCTTCACCTGCAACTAGCAACGCTATAAGAGGGCCTGAGCAAAGCGGTAACATAGCCAATCAACGGTTTGCTAGGACATGGTGGGTTAGAGGTTTGACATGGCAATTTGGGAGGCATGATAAGAAAGAGGTAGGTATCGTAGCATATGCATAGCAAAAGAGCGAGCATCTAGCAAGCAAAGCTAGAAGTGATTTCGAGGGTATGATCATCTTGCCTACAAAGTTGTCAGTGTTGACTTGATCCTTGTAAGAAAACTCAATGGGCTCCTCGTTAGCAAACTCGTCTCCCGGCTCTACCCAAACAAGACAAACAAGCAAAAGGAACACAATCAACGACGTGCAATACTCAAACAACATGATGCGAACATGGTATGCTATGCGGGATGCGATATGTGATGCATATGCAAGATTTGACAAGGAATGATTGAACCTGGCCTCAAATTGGAAATCCAAGAGTTCCACTAGAAAGGTGAGGTGATTTTGGTTGAAATCGATATAAAGATCACCAGAATCGGATGCACGGTTTGGAAATGGCAAGCAAAACAAATATGGCACCGGTCTGCGATAATCAGCAAATAGCCATCTAAATGCATCAAGATAAATATGCTACAACACTCAAACATGACAACAAAATACATGACAGGGATCCACTCATGATGCTTGACAAAAGATGAACACTGTGCTACAGCCAATTCATCCATTAAAAGGTTCAAGCAAGCATGGCAAAAGTGCAAATGATAACAGGTTTCAGACTTAGTGAAATTAACACAAGTCTGGAATTTAACATCAGGTTGCACACTTTGGAGCATGAAAACTACATGCTACAGGAACTTAACATGGCAAAGCAAGGCATGGCATGAAGCTACTAAAAGCACTTAACAAAAGTCCGTTAGTTACCTTGAGCCAAAAGGGATCAGAAAATACAATTGAAAGCATGTGAACATGGCAAAAACATAATCAGGTTACAGACTTAGTGAAAAACTGGAGCATGCAAATCTGTTAACGAGTAGGCATGTGCACGAGCTCGACGCACTCACTACAGAGCATGGCATGACAAACTAAGCATACACCCATCAAGAATACATGGCATAGAAGCTAGACAAGGCAAGAACAACAACATAGCATGCACGGATCAATAACAACATCCTCGACAAAATCGCTAACAATTCAACAATCTGCCAGGATTCACGAAATAGCAAAAGTAGAGCTCGATTGACTCAAGCTAGGGTGCTCCATAATTGCGAACAAAGACATGGATGGATATAGAACCACAATGTTAACAAAACATACCTACTGATCATCCTCAAAAGAGGCACTGATCACTAGGAAACAACATGAACATATGGCATACCGACAAAAACAGATGGAGGACTTAGAGAAATTCTAAGTCCCTGAGATCAGCATTAACGAATGCACTACTTTGCAAGCTTGTGCTAGTCACCACACATATCACAAAAATACATGGTAATCACCTCTGTAAAGATGGCATGGCATATAACAAAACACATGTAGATCTCTGGAGCATATCATGCACACATTAATCATGGCAAAAATGACAAATAGCTATTTGATGAAACAGATCTGGCAATTTAAACACATAGCCCTCTTCCAACAGCATTTCGGGCATCAAGATGAGCTCAAATGAAAATGATGCAATGAGATGAAATGATGTACTCTCTAAGACGAACATTTTGATATGCTACACGCCCAAAACGGAGTTACGGGTGCAAAGTTATGACATGATGAAGAAGGCTAAAAATTACTGAGACAGAGGCAAATTAGGTCAACCTCTCAGTTTCCAGATCTGGATTAGGATCGCACGGAAAACGAGGATCGCCGGAGTTGGGAGGCGCGGTAGCCGGAGTTCAATGCCAGAGTCGAGGGAGAGGGGCCGGTGGCACCGGATCTGGCCGGAGCGGGTCGCCGGAGCGGCGAGGGCGGCAGAGAGCGTCGAGGCGGAGAGGCGGCGGTCGCCGGCGAGCGTCGGCATGGGGGCGACGCGGCGGAGTGGCGAGCCAGCGCGGGCGGCCAGCAGCTCTGGGCGGCGGTGCGGTCGGCGAGCAGGCGGCGGGGAGCCGGGTCACGGGCGGCGGGGCGCGGGCCCGATTGGCGGCGCGGGAGGGCCTTCCGTGGGCTCATGAGCCGGCGCGGTGGGTGGAGGCGGCGGTGACACGTGGCACAACGCCACTGGCTTCGGGGCGGCGGCGCGAGGTGTCCGTCTAGGTGGTGGACATGTCCGGCGGTGGAGGAGCGGATTTTTAGGGTTTGAAAAAGAGGTGATCCGGGATTTAGAATGGGGATGTATTTATAGGCATAGAGGGAGCTAGGAAGCTCCAAATGGAGTGCGGTTTTCGGCCACACGATCGTGATCGAACGCTCTAGATGATGGAGAGGGATTTGGTGGGTTTTGGGCCAAATTAGAAGGGTGTTGGGCTGCAACACAAACGAGGCCTTTTCGGTCCCTCGGTTAACTGTTGGAGTATCAAACGAAGTCCAAATGACACGAAACTTGACAGGCGGTCTACCGGTAGTAAACCAAGGCTGCATGACAAGTCTTGGTCCAATCCGGAAATGTTTAACCCCCACACACAAAAAGAGGTAGAAAGGACCACCGGAGGAGATAGGAGCGCCGGAATGCAAAACGGACAACGGGGAAAATGCTCGGATGCATGAGACAAACACGTATGCAAATGCAATGCACATGATGACATGATATGAGATGCATGACAAAGGAAAGAACACGCGGAGACAAAAACCCAAACCCGAGGAAATAAAATAACTTAGCGCCGGAAATGGCAGTAGTTGGAGTACATATAAGGTAAATTACATCCGGGGTGTTACACCCTCATTTAGAAAGTCTAGGTAATATCTCTTCTTGACGATCTTTTTCTCGATCTTGATCGTGTTTTTTCATCTAACACGCAGTACTAGTACTAGTAGTACAACTTACTGGTTAATCTTGCATGTGATTTTTGTGTGCCAAATGACGGTTCTAAGTTCCTCTTTTGACCAAAACATGCAAGAAGTTTACACTGATTTCTTATAGATTACTTTTAACTACTTTATGAACATCAATGATACCTTTGAAGAGGGTATGTTTGCCTCAGTAACTTGTGTTATGGATATTGCAAGTAACCCCTCTACTCTCATGCCTTCAAAGACAAGTTCTGGTGTCTTTGTTCACTAATTTCTGTGCGTATATGTAGTCACATATGGAGTAAAATATTGAAAATCATCTTATATTTCTATAAAGAGGTAGTAATAAAATATTTGGTTTCTGTTTGAATTAGAACCAGGTCCGCGATGGAGATGAAGTTCTCAAAGTCATGCCTTGTGAATTGGAAGACCTGAGGATGAGTTCTACTGCTAAACTATCTGGCTGCCGTGTCCTTGTCGCCACGTGTCCTGAACTAGTGTTTCCTATAGCGTTGGTGCGAGGCATGTTGTCGAGGTTGTACTTAACCACAATAATTTCGTGGTTGTGCCTTCGATTAAGAAGGGTGTGGTTCTTGTAAAGCTTCCCACCAAATCTGATGTGGCATGTCTTCATCGTCATGTTTATCAGTGGAAAGACCACTCTGTTACGTTCTCCAAGGTTGATGAGATGGTGATGGTGAAGGTAGACATCTCTCACAAAGTCCATGACCTAGTCAGTTATGCGGGGTTCACCCCGTAGGTCGGTGGCAAGAAATAGTCTGTAGAGTTTAATTAGTGCAACTTTGCGTGTCTGTAGTAAGTACTATTGTTCAATACTTGATTTGTGTTTGTGAACCCTGTATTGTTTAGTACTGCTGCTTTTGGTGTGTGGTGAGTCCTGAGGATAGTCTATGTTAACGTCTGTCCACTCAATTCAGTCTGTATATTTTGAAGTATCCAGATCATCTTTTTTGTGAGGACGGTTTATCAATTGTGGTTACACTCCAATATCTGTATGCATTGCAGGGTTTATCGCACCCACCAGGATTTCCAGTCCCATGTATGTTCGGTCCATTCGATTTGTCACGACCTTTGCACAGTTCTGCTTGTGGGAGTAGGTAGGGGGCCTGCATGCCACGCGTAGTTGGACGATCAATCTTCTATTTAGTACTTCAACATAGTGATTTCCTGGTAAGGATTGACTCGTGTCACATCAAGTAAGTCTTATTGATTTACTGTCTAAATCTTATTGATTTAATGTCATGTTTTCTTTATTTTAATGCAATTTTATGATGCAGGTTTTGCCATGAGACATTCATCACAGAATAAACTATTTGGTTTGCTCTAGGATGGCCATTTTTTGCAGGTTTCACTTATGTCGTGGCAGTAACAAACGCACTATCCATCAGTTATACTACTGGAAAAAATTGGATCAGTCTGTTGTCTGAGTACAAGCTGAATCCCTATGATGAACTGCAGTTTGGTTTAACAAACATGCCACAATTAGTCCTTCTCGCATTTAAAAGAAATGAAGAAAAGGACTGGATCACGGTCACAAAGCCTAGTCAAGTTAGAAAGCTGATCATAGCAGACCAGACACGGTCGCCGCTGTCTCGCACATCGGTACCACCTTCAGCAATTGATCGAGCACTGGCTGTTGCTCTAGGACTGACAGCGACATCAGCTCAGTCTGATCCAGCTGAGGATTGGGCATCGACCGCGTCAGTGGATCAGGCTGATGTACTGGAGGATCGAGATCAACACCGGCACCTGCTTCGACACCAGCTCTACAAGGAGCACAATCTCCGGCAGCAGCAGCGGCACTACCAGTCGCACCAGCACGGGCACCAGCAATGGCTTCGACACCTACACCAACACTTGCACTTGCATCTATTCTGGCCCGTGCAGCGGCAATGGAACCAACAGTTGCACTGGCAACAAACTGGGCTGTAGTTCGCACTTCATATACCAAAGTCCTTACAAAAATGGACATGTCCACCTTCTTGGTAAGCATTGGCCGCCCAATTGCTTCGTTCTTTTTTCTTTCCATGTTATTTCACATGATTCACTGTGTTGATCTAACAGTTTGTGTTTGTCTTCTTGTTCGCAAACAGAGAATTCCTAGAGCAACGAGGGAGTCGTTCGACAATCCGGGCGACCGTGGCCAAGTTTCTCTTACCATGGGCAACCTTGGTGTGAATGAACCTGCTCAATATACCGTAAGTACAAAGGATGGTCGCATGATGATTAATGCTAAAGGATTGTCAAGGTTCAAATCTAAATCATATCTTGCGGTAGGGGATGATGTCAAAATCGAACTTTCTCGGCAAGGAGAGCTAGTCCAAATCAACTTTGAAATTCTTCAGTACCATCACGCAACTGCCGAACTGATCTATCCTCTGAGAGATTTTGATGTAATAATCTGGCATGGTGAAACAAGTGTCCTATGTGTATACGTAGTACGATAGTATTATTTATCACATGGTATATCGTTGATAGAATTACAACTCCGATTGCTGGTTAGGAACTTTCGTTCGATTTCATTCCAACAGCTGCCGTGCTTTATTCAATTTTGTGTATTCACATTGTGACAGCATCTAAAACCGGCACCGTACCGATCTCTTGCAATGTGAAAAGCGCTGAGGTAGAACACATGGGCCCCCACACATGCGGGCCCACCGGATTGTGGCCCAAAGTCCAGAACCGTGAGCTTGTCTTAGTATTATATTCTCAGCTAAACCCCCATAATACCCGTGTGTTGCACGTAACATCAGGATGCATTTGTATGAGTATTTTATCTTGTGAGAGAAAAGAATGAACGAGGGAAGGCCTTATTTGCAAATGTGGAGAGGTGTGTGGGTACCTTTTTGCAAAATTGCCGTAGTTTCCTTCCTATCCATCAGATATAAATCGGACGACCTATATTGCAGGATGGCAGGCACACCATCATCACCAACTCATCTATACCGTGTTAAAAAAACTTTGTTTTTCATTATTATATATGTTATATATATTCCCCTTGATTTTTCTTATGTATAAAGTTGTGATATAAAAGATTTTTATATTTCTTACAGAGGGAGTATCTCTCTGTCAAAAATATATTTATGTGTAACTAGTTAATCGTGTCTTTCTACTTTCTCTCGCTGATATGTGGGGTATCCGGCAACAGGGTCCACATGCCATATGCACCAAATTAGAGTGTACAACTGCGCGATAGACACACCTCGGTTGTAGCGCCGCAGTAATGCCCAATGAGCCGTCAAATCACAAAAGACCCACCTTTCCAGCTTTAGCAGTAAGCTAGACGGACGAAGCAGCAGTCTTTCACTGGGCCTGAATCCCCTTCTGCCTCATCTGCTTGTTCAGAGAAAACCCCCTCTCGGCGATTGCATAGGGTTTTCTCATGGAGAACTAGGTATGAATTGTTCATCCATCCCCGATAAATTCAAGTCCCTTGGTTACGGTTAATCCTAGGATGGCAGACGCCGCCGTTGATGCATTTTCTTCCTAGTGAATCTAGTGTGTTTCAATTGCAGTGCCCAAAGTGCGAGGACCCTAGAGGTTTCTGCACCCTCGGCGAGACGCCACACTTGTTCCTTCTCATCCTCACACGGGATTTTAAAACACGCATAATATGTTCCTAGAATCCTCTTTTCTATCCGGGATGGTGGGGTTTTTTGAACATGTTGTCAACTAATTTGGAAATTTGGATTGCTATTTTTGGATAAAAGGTACTAGTAAAAGGTCAACACTGACGTGAAGGAGGAAATTATTTCTAGATTTGGATACGGAATACATTGTGTTCTCATATTATTTTTCCTGTAGTGCATTACTTGCTGTGCTAGAACACATGTACTCAAGAAGCTCAGCCTTGCCATAACTGAATACACCAGTTTAATGGTCACAGTGAAGATAAGCCATGGATATAAGTTCGAAGTTGGGTTCATGAACCAAGAAGATCGCTGCTTTTTTATGGACAAACTTGGATAAACTTTCTCAAGTGTTACAGACTGAACATTGGCGCACAAATGTTGATGGAAATAGTAGAACCTAGTCTCATCTGCACTGCGATCTTCCACCCCGACGTTATTCCAATTGGTCATCCATGTTAATTTTGCATCTGGTTCTTGCTTGTTGCCTCGATTACTTCTTAATCCACCTATTCGATCTAACTAATCACAATTTAGCTTTAGAAGTAGCAACGAATCTCTCACGAAGATTCTACTTCTAACTAATATTTTCTTTTAATTGGTGGCACATGTAGGTTCTTTCAGAGTTAAGCAGGCTACTCGTTTGTCATTATGTAAGAACTCGGCTGTTACTGATGGCACTGAAGTTGACTAGGACAACATCCACAAGTTCCTACACTTTATTGATCATCTTGAGGACCTTGTGGGGCATTTCAATGGTGGAAGGCCACGTGGGCTATGTGTGCCACTGATGCACTCATTGAACAGGTCCAACTGTGTCAAGAAACTTATGGTACGAGCTGTTTTCTACTATATATGTTGTTCATAAACTATTGCTTATACACAGTTTTACAGTTGTGATCTTCTTGAAACATAAACTGTCCATTTCTATTGTTCCTATACAGATGCCTGACCATGGTCGGGTCAGACTTGCGCTTGGTCACAACATGATGTTTATGTCGACGTACTCCATTCCCCTTGGAGGTGAAAATATGCTTATTCATGGGTGGTCTCAAATAATGAAGGCCCGCCCATCTTGGAGAATAGGACAGAAGATTATGTTCCTGCTTTTCCATGGCTCTAAAGCGAATATCGTGTTTATTGACCACATTGCGAGATGAATTCGCTTTCAGAAGGTTGTGGATGCGCGGGGTGGCGCCTGGGCCTTGTCCTAGGGTTTGGCGGCCTCACCATTGGTTAACTATAGGCAAAGTAGCGTTGTTTGAGGCGTGCTTTGTACGGTTGATCCTGTATAAGTACTCATATTGCTTTAAACTATGGTTGTTAAGTGCCCCTTCTAGTTTCAGTTAAGGTTGTTAAGTACTCCTGCTACTTTTACAATATGTTGTGTTTCAGTCCTGTCTTCCTCCAGCTGCCAAAACCAAACCAGCGCTGGCGGGGCCGCCTGCTTCTGCCTCCCATGGCTGGCTGCGCCTCAGCACAGGCATCACCGCCCCGTCGTCTCCTAAATAGTGAACACTGATGTCCGAGGCCTCGCCATCATCCTCCGCGTGCTTTGGTGCGCTCGCCGCAGCGCCGCCCTCTCGCGTTGTCAACATGGTCAACAAACAATAGGAATCTGCAGAAGTACGTGAAGAGGATGATAGTAGGGGCCCACCATGTTAGCGTATGGAAAAAGAAAATGCTTCCTCCTAGTGGTTTCCTAACATCTGGGACCCCCGACATTGTTAGCGTATATAGTCAATAGACAAGAGAATAATGCAAGATCGGCTGACACCTGGGACGTAGTTGGTCAAGCAGTATTTTTTTGTTATTGTTGAGACAGAGCGGGGTTTCAACTGGGCTGTGGCTCGTCTAGCCCAGGTTTATATTTTATGTTCACCATATGACTAGCCCAGCTATTTTTTCTTTGTGAAAACAGTTTATTTTTTGTTAAGAATACCCAATCCAGGCCTACTTATTTTTCTACGGCCTGATGGGTTGCAACTCTTTCAAGATGCCTGCAAATCTTGGAAGTAATATGAAATGGGTTGTAAATATAAAAACATATGACAAATTGGCAATTACTTTATAATTTCTGATTATTTCACATTTTCAGATTCCTATTTCACTAGGCTTTAACAAAATTTAAATATATCTTCAATGTACTTTAAATATGGGTTGACATTTCGGTATTAAAAATAGTTTAGAACCCACAGAAATATGCGAAATTTCGTTTAAATTTTTAATCTGGCCCTGGCCAACAAAAAAAGGACTGCAATAAATTGCATAAGAAGTTGCTATGAGCTATATATAAATTATTAAAAAAATAGGGAATTGTCTGACTAGTGGGCCTATTAAGTTGACGCGTATGCAAGATTTTTTTCCTTATTATATACGTCAACAAACGATTCTAGGAGAAGTAACCGTTAGATGTCAATCCATCGGTCATCGTGTTTCTTCAATCTCTGATCTTCTTGCAACAGCCGCCAAAATGAGCGCCAGTGGGACCGCCTGCTCCTGCCTCCCGTGGCTGGCTCTGCTTCCGTACAGGCCTCACCGCCCCTACTACTCCCACCATTGGCCAGGCCATCCCTCTACTCACCCACATCCCTCCACTGCCGTGGCTTCGCCACCTCCGGGTCATTCCCTTCCTGGGTCTCGCCGTCGTCCATTGCACTAGTTTTGTCGGCACGGCATGGTCAACATTGTCAACAAACGACAACATTGGAAGAGGGATGTAGATGGAGAGGCCAACAGTTGGGACCCACATGGTCCATGGCCGCATGCAAGCAAGTACCTCCTTATTACGCCAAAAAGAATGAATACTCCCGCTGATAGCTCGGACCCACCAGCTATATCTTCGCATTCAAGGAAGTGCCTCCTTATTACGCCCAAAAAATGAATACTCCCCCTGCTAGCTGGGACCCACCATAGTGGGAGGCTAACTTGTAGGCCTACTAAGTTGACACGGACGGAGGGCTTTGTCAACTTAGTCAACAAATGATTGTATCACGAGTGACTGTTGGATTGTTAACATCCAACGGTCGTTCTACTTCTTCAACCTCTGATTTTCTTGCTCCAGCTGTCCAAGCCACCGCGTGCTCTTGCCTCCCATGGTCAACTATGCTGCCGCGGAGGCCACACCGCCCCTACTACTACCACCACTGGCTAGGCCCTGCGACGACTACAACCTCACACCGCAGCCGAACCAGTGAACCCTCGTACTCCTCTCCGCGTGGGCATCCAGTGCCGTGTCTTCCTGGCTCCGCGTCATCCCCTTCCTAGGCCTCGCCCTCGAACACCGCCTTGGTGCTCTCAGCGCGGCATGGTCAATGTGGTCAACGAATGACTTCCATCGGAAGAGTACTGTACATGGAGAGGTTGACAGCTGGGTCCATAGCCGCAGCAAGGAAGTGCCTCCTTATTACGCGGAAAATAATGGTTCCTCCACCTGACACCAGGGACCCACCGGACGGGCCACCGTATTTCGTGAAAAAAATGTTTACTCCCTGACTGCTAGGACCCACCAGCTAAATCTTTGTACGCAAGGAAGTGCCTAACAGTCGGGACCCACCTGGTCGAAGCGTACGTAGCATTGTCATTCTGGTCACGAACGTGTACATACATACTGCTCTATCGGTCTGTCTACAGGCTGCAACAATGAACCATGGCTGTGTAAGGAAGGGCATGGGTCGTAGTAGAGGCGCACATGTACCATGTACACGTACGTACAACAAGGGTGCATGAAAGTAATACGAACACATACGTACATACGGGCGGGGTCTCGAGCGCCTACTCGCGCATACGTTGGGCCAGGGCTCGTGTACAAGGCTGGGTCGGAACGGAGAAACTGCATCGTCGTCGTGTTCATGGGGAGGCAACGAAATGCATCATGTTCATCCGGAGGCAACAGAATACATCATGTTCATTGGGTGCCAACAGGCCTGGACGGAACAGCCGACCGAAACGAGGATTGTCATACCGCAGAACAGCAGAAACGGCCTTGTGGTTGACAGGCCACGGTCGAAACGGGATCATGTTCATCGGGAGGGGTCCGGCATACCGCAAAATGGAGGAAACAGACTTCTCTTGGACCTCATACGGTCAAAACGGGGTCCTATTGATCGGGAGGGGTGTGGTGTACCGCAAAACAGAGGAAACAGACTTGTGTTGGAGCGCTACGGTCGAAAAGGGGGTCTTGTTCATTGGGAGGGGTGTGGCGTACCGCAAAACGGGACTCCACGGGATACTGTTCATCTCCACCGTCAACCACCTCCAGCCTCCACGGGCTACTGTTCATCCACCATCGATGTGACGCCCCCGATTCAATCGTACACTAATCATACACGCAAACGTGTATGATCAAGATCAGGGACTCATGGGAAGATATCACAACACTACTCTAAACACAAATGGAAGTCATACAAGCTTCATATAACAAGCCAGGGGCCTCGAGGGCTCGAACACATAGCTCGATACACAAGAGTAAGTGGAAGCAACAATATCTGAGTACAGACATAAGTTAAACAAGTTTTGCCTTAAGAAGGCTAGCACAAACATCAAAGATCGAAGAGGCATGGCCTCCTGCCTGGGACCTCCTAACTACTCCTGGTCATCGGTGGTCTCCAAGTAGTAGTATCCGTCAGCGGTGGAATCTGGCTCCAGGGATCCACGAACTGGTTGCAAAAATTAGAAAGAAGGAAGAAGGGGAAAGGGGGGGGGTAGGAAAGCAACCATGAGTACTCATCCAAAGTACTCCTAAGCATCAGATCTATACTAAGTATGCATTGGTATCAAATGGAAGGGTTGTATCTGTGGACTGAACTGCAGAATGCTAGAGTAGAGGGGAAGGCCTAGCCTATCGAAGACTAGCATCTTCAAGCAGCTCCAAGCATTTTGCAGCATCTAGAAGAGTAAAGAATAGCAGTTTATAATTAACAAACATGTTGTAGCATTAATGCTCAGAGATCCTTCCTTGACTCCCTATGAGAAAGCAATCCCGGAGCCACATATCTCAAGTATCAATTTCTAGTTGTAAAAGATCAGGATACAAGTCTAAACGTCCATTATGTGGACATGGTATTCGAATATATAACTTCCCGCCAGGGGTGCACCACGTTACCCAACACGCTCGATCACTCTGGCCGGACACACCTTTCTGGGGTCAATGTCCGACCTCTAAAGATCAACATGTCGTAGCCCCACCTAGGCTCAGTAGAGTGGTCCCCGCCGGTCTACATCCTAAGCACTCCGGTGTCTGGGCCCATCACCCGTTGCACTCTGGGTCGTTGCGAGCAGGGCAGACCAGGCTCCACCACAACAGGATGGTGCCGGCCCAACCGTGCCGCAATGCTGAACTGGACGTCTGACAAAGCTTCGGCTGATACTGCGATGTCTATTCACGCGTGGTGGTTAGTGCGTAAAGGCCAGAGGCCAACTCAGAACAAATGCCCAAAGATCTTAGTGCACTGGGGGCTCGCGGAGACAAGCAGAGACTCACGATATTGTGACCCCGTCGCCCCGTCTCATGGACTTACGAAAAGGGCCCAGACTTCTCGGCCGTGTCATGTAGAAAACTCGCGGGTGCTCTACGGGCTTGCCCGACTTTCACATCAACTCGCGGGTACCCCTCAGGGCCGACCCGACTTCAATAAAGGTCTCAAGTAAAGTCTGGGTAACCGTGTGTCCAAAACATCAAGGAGGAAAAACCGAGGAACCACCCTCGGTGGATTCCACTCGATGTAATCATCAAGGTGAATAGAAGAGGAACCACCCTGGAGGTTCACACTTGAGGAGTTGCATGACAGAGCCGTATCGGGAATGGTGAAGGGGGAACCACCCTCGTTGACCACGACTGAATAGCTACACTACAGAGTTGTCTTCGGGAGTGCGTTGTGAGGTCTCACCCTCGACACTCGATAGTAGCTCTGCAGAGTCGAGAACCAAAAGGGGCGTGATGTGATGTGAGGTGTCGGGCTCTGGTCGTCGATCACGTTGATCGAGTCGTTGATGATGAAGCAGGGGCAAGAAGGACAAGGTGGGGTTCACTGAAGGATCACTAACCAACCTATACTAAGCAGTTTAGGATAAGCAGGCAGGTAACAATAAGCAGGTTACAAAAGCAGGCTATGCATCAGAATAGGAGCAATCAATGACAGTAGAAAAATCTAATGCAAGCATGAGCGAATGGAATGGGCGATATCGGGATGATCAAAGGGGGGGCTTGCCTGGTTGCTCAGGCGAGAAAGAGTCGTCATCGACGTAATCGATCACAGCGGCATCGGCAGCGGTCTCGGGGTCTACCAGAGAGAAGAGGGGCAAGAAATAGTAAATACAGAGAAAATAGATGCATGACATGCAATAAGTAGTGCTAGGTGTATTCTAACGTGGTGCTACACGATACCGGTGAAGGGGGATAACATCCAGGAAAGTTTTCTCGGAGTTTGGCATTTTTGGACAAACGAACCGGAGGGGGACGGTTGCAGGTTCGCTATGCTAGGGGCGTGTGGCGGACGAATGGACTGCGTAACCGGATTCGTCTCATCGCTTTGAGAAACTTTCATGTATAAAACTTTTTCATTCGAGTCACGATTTATTTTCTATGAATTTTCAAGGTTCTAATGATATTCTGCAATTTAAATTAATTTGAAAAAATGAGTAAAAGCTAGGTGCACCCAGATCTGTGTACACAGAAGTGTACCACAGGGTGACATGTGGGTCAAGGGGGTCCCAGTTGACCAGTCAACGTTTGACTGGTCAACAGGGAGGTGGGGCCCCCTGTCATTGACACATTTGACTAACTAACAATTTTAATTAGTTAAACTAGGTAATTAGCCTAATTAAACCAGATTAATCTAATTAATTAATTAATTAATTTTTAACATATTTTTTATAAACACTTTCAGGGCGTGGGTCCCAGCGTTCAGTGGCACAGGGGACATAGCGGGCGTGCGGGCGCGTGGTAACAGGCGAAGCGGGGCGAGCATGGGCGCCCGCCCGAACGACGCACATGCGCGTGTGTGCGTCGGGGCACCGGCGCCGGGGGCGTGGTTGGCGGCGCTGCTCGCCGGCTGGCCGCGGCAGGCGGAGGCAATGCAGGGGTGGCGAGCGAGGGGGAAGCAGCCGCGGGATGACCACGAGCTCGACCGGAGCTCGCGGCGTGGGACGGCAGAGGCGCGACAACGCATGGGTGGGCACATGCACGGCGGAGTGGTCGGAGGAAGAGGCGCAGCGGGGCAAGCGGGATTGCGGGGGCGCGGTCACGCGCGCCGGGACACGCTGGATGGGCGGGGCGAGTGGACGCGGCTCGCGGATGTCAGGACCCCGATTCCAAGTCACATCGATCTAGCCGGTAACACCTCATATCACTTTGCGGCCTCACGCACGGTATTCCCACGGGTGTCGCCTTACCATGGCCCGGGACCATTTGCGCCTCTTGGCTCACGTATATGATAGTGTCGCTAGCATCCATATGACAGAGAACCCGGGCCGACATGGCTAGTCGTGAACCCAAAGCGGCACAGACCTATGGAGACAGGCATACATGAATCACATCGAGCATGTCGGTCATCAGCGAGTGAATCCGGGCTGTAGCACTGGGCTAACAGGACTCCGGGGAACCCAGGCTGTAGCAGGCTAGGCAGGACTCCGGAAGTCACCGCATGACATTTCCCCAAAGGGACAGACATATGAATGAAGTGAAACACATGCCGGCCAGTCAAGTGTCCTGAGCAGTAGTGCTAGGCTAGCAGGACTCCGGTGAACCGGGCTGTAGCGGACTACTATGGCTCAAGGAGCACTAGACTACATTTCCCCATAAGAGAGGCTGCCAAGGATAAACAACCAGATTATCGGATCCCACACATACCAAGCATTTCAATCATACACAAGATATGCTCGATATGTGCAAATACAACATGGCATCACAACAAAACTCTACAACTCAAGTACTTTATTTAAAGGCTCCAGAGAGCCATACATAACATGTTCATACAGGTAGGGGTCACATGACCCGACACTCAAGTCATACAAGCATACAAGCACATGCGGAAGCAAATAGTCTAAGTACAAACACTAGAAAGAAAGAAGGCTTGTCGGAGCCTGTCTATCTACAAAGGGCCCTCCATGGCCAGGATCACCACCTGGGTGGCAAGTTACTCATCGATGTCGAGGTCTACAAAAAAGCCATCGGAGGGGGCGGTGTTGTCGTCTGAAAACAGTAATTAAAGCAAACATGAGTACGAAGGTACTCAGCAAGTCTTACAACAGAACCTACTATACATGCTCATTCTCAAGAAGGTGGTGGAGTTATTGCAGAAAGCCAGCTTTGACTCTTGGCTAAGCTATCCTACGAGACACCACTAGTAAAATTGTTTTCGCACACGAGTCCACTAAGAACCAACACAATACTCCACCAGGAATCCTCCCTCGTCATCCTACGAGAGAGCCATCCTCGGTACTCACACTTATCTTGAGTCTTTTAGTAGTAACCATTAACTTGTCTATGAACTGTATAGGCGACCAAGTAGTCCTTTACCGCAGACACGGCTATTCGAATAGATGATGTTAACTCTGCAGGGGTGTACTTCTTCATACACACTCTCACCACTTAACATCGTTTACACGACATGTACTCGGCAACCTTCAAGCGGAAGCCCAACGAGGGTGTCGGCCACGGCCTGCCTAAACACTCAAGTCTCCAGTCCAGGTTTATCGCCTATCCAGGTGCCATCCGTAGGGAGTCCAGCCGAGGTTTCCACATACGGCCCCGAACGATGTGAACAGGGTTCCCGAGACACCAAACGGGTGACTCGGTACACCATGCCACGGTGTATCTACCGCATCATAGCCCACCCCTAGGGTCAGCGCTACGCACGGCCGCCAACACATAACCTACAAAAACCAGAAACTAATTGCAACTCCTAGATAGAGTACTAGGGTGATTAAGAAGCCGAGAGGGTCAATTAAGGATCCCAATGCATGGTAGTAGCTGATTCTTAAATCACACATACAGATCTCAGTTCTTAGGGACGACCTCAATGAAACAACCCACCATGTACTCCTACATGGCCTCTCATTGATACCTTTACCAAATCATCTTCAACACATCCCTCACATTACCGACATAATCATTTCACTCTAGCCCATCGCCCAGATGAACCAGACCTAACACAACTCTAAGCATAGCAGGCATAGCAAGGTAGGAAACACATACATGGCTCAATCAACTCCTACACATGCTAGTGGGTTTCATCTAGTTACTGTGGCAATGACAGGTCATGCAGAGGATAAGGGTTCAACTACCGTAGCACACAGCAGTTTGAAACGTTGTTGTCTTAATGCAGTAAATGAGAGCAGAGGCGAGAACATGGGATTGTATCGATATGATCAATGGGGCTGCTTGCCTGATGGAGTAGTAGTAGGGTACTGCCCATCAGTTGGATACTCGGAGATATCCTCGGAGGCAGAACCTACCACGAAAGACACCACAGAATATAATCAACACATGGCAATATGCAACAATATGATGCATGCTATGACATGGCAAAATGAGGTGTCATGCCTAATGCAATGTGAAACAAGTTGAAATGGGTCCATTTGAATCAAAGATTCAAATGGAAGCTTAAGTTCTTATGCATTATAAGTGTATTAGCTTGTTTCACCTAAACAGCAAGGTTAAAGTGTTTTGTCATGCATGAAACCATTACAGATGGAAAGATTGAATTTTTCTAATCATTTTTCATTTATAATTTGTTTTATTTAGAGCTATGGTTGATTTTCTATGATTTTTAGAAGTTTTGGCTATTTTCTGGAATTTCCTATATAAGAATAAATCTAGAAAATAAATAACTGCGTCAGCACTGTGTCACCATGGCCAACGCCGCCGCAGCTCGGGGGAGGAGTGGGTGACTGACCCAGGGTGGCAGAACGGCGAGGGGAGGAAGCAGGGCGGCGAGTAGCTGCGTGGCGCGCGCTGGTGCCGGCGGCAAGCACCTGGCTGCCTGCCTGGCCGAGCCAAGCAGCTCGCTGGAGCGGTGGCTGGGCTGGGCCGGCAGGTGGGCTTGCCAGGTGGGTGCCAGGTAAGCCTCTGCTTTGCTTTGTTTTTGTTTTTCTATTTTTCTGTAAGTTTGTGGCTTTATTAAAAATAGTTAGGCACTTACAAAAATCCTGAAAATAATCATAGGCTCTGTTTAGATTATTTCCAACAGCCCGCACTTATTTCCAGAATTATTTGAGCATTTAAAATGTTTTATAGCATTTAAATGCCCAAATGCAAATACTATATGGATTAAGCCAATGACCTTAAGATGTCCTAGAAAAATGTGCACCATTTTTGTCAAAGGTTTTAACCCAAAACAAAAAGGGTGGACTTTTTAGAAGGGCATTTCAGGTTCATTGAAAAAGTTTTTAGTAAACCCTAGTTGTTCTAGGGGGGGTGCTAGGGGTTCTATCATCCCCATTTCATCTTTCTGGGAAAATTTAAACATGATGCAATCACTCTAATGCATGAACTAGCTAGGGTGTGACAGAGGACGCGCGCTGAGAGCGGACGGCGAATGGGGCCACAGCGGGCGGTGCGACAACGGCGAGGTCAACGCGGGCAGTGAGCACGGTGGGCGAGGGGGGCATAGAGAAGAAGGGGAGCTGCTCACCCCTGTTGCAGGGGTACGCCGGCGACGCTCGGAGAAGCTCCGTCGACGTTGGGGCGAGGACGAGGCGACGAGAAAGATGATCTCGAGGTGCAACGGAGCGGCGTCGGACGGTGAGGCAGAGGAGGAGGCGGTGATGCAAGCGATGGGTTCGAGGACGAGGATGGCGGAGGCGGGGGAGACCTACCGATGGCGCTGAGGACGGTATCGGGCTCAATCCTGATCCAATCGAGAGGAGGGGATCGAGAGGAATACGTGGGGAGGAGTGGGGCGATCTGTCCAGATATTTTCGGTGTGTGGGGGGATAAGGGAGAGGGAGAGGTGGGCCGGCCAGGTGGTCTGGTGGTCCAGCTGGGCCATGGCCCAGTGGGGAAGTGGTTCTCTCTTTTACTGTTTTTTTGTTGCCTCGTCCTTTTCTTTTATTTACTTTTGCCCTGTCTTTTTACTTATTTTAAATTTGAAATTGGAACCGACTTTGAATCAATGTGAACTTAACAATAGTAAAATCGATGACATGGCACCATTAACGGTGGTTTACTGTGTCATAATTATCCGGGCGTTACAATTCTCCTTCACTACACGAAATCTCGTCCCGAGATTTAGGAGGTAGAAGGAAACAAAGCAGGCTATTCATCACGCAGGCGATCATCGTGTTCCCAAGTGGCTTCATCTTCAGACTGATGTGACCACTGAACCTTGAGGAACTTGATCGCCTTCTGACGTGTGCGGCGTTCAGCTTGGTCAAGAATGCGGACCTGAAGCTCTTTATAGGAGAGGTCTTGTTGCAACTCGAGCAATTCATGATCCACTGCTCAGATTGGGTCCTTGAAGCAGCGGCGGAGTTGTGACACGTGGAACACATCGTGAACCTGAGAAAGGTTCGACGAAAGCTCCAACTGGTATGCCACTTTTCCACGCCTCTCGAGAACAGTGAAAGGACCAATATAGCGAGGAGCTAGCTTGCCCTTGATCCCAAAGTGGTGAGCACCCTTCATTGGTGTAACTCTAAGACATGCCTTTTCGCCAGGTTGATAGACCATGTCTTTATGATGATGGTCATACTGACTCTTTTGACGTGACTAAGCAGTCTTGAGATTCTCACGAATGACGCGAACTTGTTCTTCATCGTGTTGGATAATATCCGGACCGAGGAGTGGATGTTCCCCAGTTTCTGACCAGTTCAGAAGGGTTCGGCACTTTCGTCCATATAACACTTCGAAGGGGGCCATCATCAGACTAGCTTGATAGCTATTGTTATAAGAGAACTCAGCATACGAGAGAGAGATTCATCCCATTTCTTGCCGAAGGAAATGGCACAAGCTCGAAGCATGTCTTCGAGAACTTGGTTGACTCGTTCAACTTGTCCCTACGACTGAGTGTGAAATGCAGTGCTGAATGACAGATGAGTTCCCATAGCTTCTTGGAAACTTGCCCAGAATCTTGAAGTCAATAAGCTGCCACGGTCTAAGCTAATTACTAGGGGAATACCGTGAAGTGAAACAATTCTGGACATATAGAGAGTTACCAGCTGACTAGCAGTGATCGTCTCTTTGATGGCCAGAAAATGTGCAACTTTGAAAGCTGGTCAATGACGACAAGTATAGCATCATTACCCTTCTGCAATTTGGGAAAACCAGTGATGAAGTCCATTTCAACATGGTCCCATTTCCATTCAGGAATAGAGATAGGTTGCAGAGTTCCAGTAGGCCTTTGATGTTCTGCTTTGACACGACAACAAACGTCACTTTCAACAACATAGCGAGCAATGTATTACTTCATGTTTGACCACCAGAATCTCTGATGAATGTCTTGGTACATCTTGGTACTGCCGGGATGAATAGATAATGGAGGGTCATGAGCTTCTTTCATAACTTCCTGAACCATATCTAGGTTGTCTTTTGAAGGAACCACTAGGCGAACTTTAAGGAACAAGGTGTCATCATCTTCAACATTGAAGAATGAGGGGCTTCCTTCTGCGAGGTAGCGCTAAATCTTCTCAACTCCTGGGTCATACTTCTGCAGTCTCTTGATGCTCTCCACGAGATCTGGTTTGACAACTAGGGTATTGAGGGAACCCTGAGGTACACCACTGAGGTTCATGTTGTGGAACTCCTTGGGATGGGGAGCGTGTGCACCCGGAGGAATAATATGAAGGTTCAGCTTTCCGAATTCTTGAACAAGCGAGGGCTGAACTTTGCGAACCTTGAGGTGGTTGCAATATGACTTGCGGCTCAAGGAATCAACCATTACATTAGCCTTGCCAGGGGTATAGGAAATACCAAAGTCAAAGTATGCTACCATCTCCATCCATCTCTGCTGATGGAGGATTGGGTCTGGCCGGTTAAATAGATACTTCAGACTTTGGTGGTCGGTGAAGATCTCACAACTATTACCGAGAAGGTAGTGTCGCCATTGTTTCAGTGCATGTACGACTGTAGCAAGCTCGAGGTCATGAACTAGGTAGTTCTCTTCGTGAGCGTGCAATTGACGAGAGGCATAAGCAATCACTCTGTGCTCTTGCATTAGGACGCACCCTAATCCTTGACATGAAGATTCATAGTAAATGACGAAATCCTTTTTAGTATCTGGAGGAGAAAGCACTGGGGAAGAAGTCAGCTTGTCTTTGAGTGCTTGTAAGCTTTTATGTCCATTCGAACTTGACGCCCTTGTGAAGCAAACAAGTCTGAGGCTTGGCGATCTTGGAGAAGTTCTCTATGAATCGACGGCAATATCTGGCGAGTCCGAGAAAACTTCTGACTTTCTTGACATTCTTCGGAGGAGTCCAATCGAGAATAGCCTGAACTCGCTCTGGGTTGACGGTAATACCATCCTTGGAGATGACATGCCCAAGGTAGGTCACATCGGGTAACCAGAACTCACACTTGGAATACTTGGCATATAGTTGATGCTCTTGAAGCTTTTCCAGAACAAGACGAAGATGTTCAACATGTTCTTCTTTGTTTTTGGAATATACAAGGATATCATCCAGATAAACCACGACAAACTTGTCGAGGTATTCCATGAATATATAGTTCATCAGACGAGAGAATGTCACTCGAGCATTTTTCAAACCAAAGGACCTGACGGTGTACTCGTATGAACCATAGCGAGTAACGAAGGCGGTCCTGAGAATATGCTCTTCACGAACCCGATTCTGGTGGTAACCCAACCTCAAATCAAGTTTAGAGAATACTGAGGAGCCAACAATTTGATCATACTGATCATTGATTCTGGGAAGCGGATAATTGTTCTGAATTGTTGCCTGGTTGATAGGTCGGTAATCTTGGACTAAACGATTATCTCCATCCTTCTTCTTGACAAAGAGAGAAGGTGCTCCCCAAGAAGAGGAACTAGGACGAATGAATCCCTTGTGAAGAGATTTGTAGATTTCCTCCTTAAGTTCAAGTAGTTCATGTGGCGGCATCTTGTATGGCCACTTGGCTATAGGAGTAGTGCCCGGCTTCAAGTCTATGATCAATTCAACAGCTCTAGCAGGGGGTATGCCTGGAAGTTCTTCTGGGAAGACATCTTCGAAATCACGAATGACTGGAATGTTCTATATTCCCTCGAGAGGTGAAGTGTTCAATGCATTTAAAACATATATCTTATTCTCAGCATCCTGGACCGTCTAAGTTCAGTAGTTGATCAACTGGCTAGAAGGAAGAGTGAGCTTTACTGTCTTGGCGGCATAGTCGATCTTAGCATTATGGGCTGTCAACCAATCCATACCAAGAATGATGTCTATGTTGGAAGGTCCGAGTACAATGATAGAAGCCGGAAAAGGTTGACCTCCAATCTCGATTTGGTTGTGAGGGCTTATCATTGTGGTTTGCCACTTGGATCCCGGAGATTGAATCACTAAAGGTGTGGGTAATTCTTCCATGCCAACCCATGTAACTGAGCAAATTGTTGGGTGTGACGCCCGGGTAATCAAGCTACAGTGATCCCCCGCTAATGCTGCCACGTCACCTCGGTTACTGATAATAAACTAGCGATAGTTCAAAACCGAAACAAATTCAAAATTTAATTAAAGGATAGAACAAAAGTTTTCAAATGTTAATACCAAAATGTTCGGCTTGTGACAAATATTGCATAGGTAATTACAGTGAAGAACCCATAATTAATTAAAATATTTAAATGCACTATAGTTGGTAAAACAACGGCAAAACAATTATTTAAATGCTTTTAAATACTAAACAAATATTAACTAGTTCATTGGATCACCAAGTTTGTTGAGGAAGTAGCCTATGTTAAAATGCTAATTTAGGAGTGGGCGTTATATTTTTGTATAAGGATTTGCTAACTAAAATAAATAAAACAGAAAGAAAAATAAAGAAAAGATAGAACAAAATAAAACCCCCTCTCTCCCATGGGCCACGGCACGACCTGCCACCCACCAGGCCGACCCACCCCAGGCCAATAACCCCCTCCAGGGTCACCGAAACCCTAACCCACCTCCACACGATCCCCACTCCCCCCCTGTCGCCCCACCCCCCACTCCCCCCCTCACCCGATCCCGATTCTGGATCGGGGCAAACCGCCCCGACCCCATCGATCCCCGACGCCGCCGCACGAGGACCCTGACGGAGCAACCCCGTCGCCCTATCGCCGAACCCCCCACGCCACCATCATCATCGACGGCGCCGCTTAGAGCTCGTCGTCCGTCTCCTCCTAGCCGGCGACGCGTCCCCATCCTCCTCCCCAAAGGCTCCACCGAGCCTCGCCGCCCACCTACTCACCAACGCGGATGAGAACCCAGTCGCCTCCCGCCTCTACTCCTGTGCCCGCCGTGGCCTCGCTCACGCCCACTGCCCCGCGGTCGCTCTCACCATGTCTGGCCTCCGTGCTCACTGCGACCAGGCCGCGCTCCTGCATGCCCCGTCCGCCCCTGATCACCCCCGCCTCTGGAGTCACACGCGCTCGCCCGCGCAGGCCCTGACGCAGCCACCCGCACCACAGGCTGCGCCCATGGATCCTGGATGCTTCGCACCGACCTCCTCGCTCCGCGCTTACCACGACCCCCCCCCCCGTGCGCCCACGGCCACGCCCGCCCGCTCGCACCTGGCCGCCGGCCGTGCCATCGCACTCACCAACGCCGCCTGCGGCCACGCCCTCCCGCTGCTGTAGATGCTGCTACGGCTGCAGCTGCCGTGGCCTCACCCCGCCGCTCGCCTCTGCTCCGGTCGGCAGCGTCCCCTTTGCCGCGCGCTCCGGCACTGCGCGTGCCCGCCCCCTCGCCGTGCTGCTCCGGCGCCCTGCCGTGGCCGGCGCCCCCCTAGTAGCCTAGGCAACGCCCCTCGGGCATAGGCGCCTGCTAACCCGCACCCGCGCGCCCGCTCCAGTGGCCTCTGTGCCACTGGGCAAGGGGGGCCCGCTCAGAACGTTTTTTCTGAAAAATAAAATAAATAAATAATAAATAATTAATTCATTAACTTAATTAATTTTGATTAAATTAACTAATTAATTTTAATTAATCTAACGACTAATTAACCTAATTAGCTACTGTTAATTAACTAAATAGAGTATGACAGGTGGGTCCCACTGGACCCACATGTCAGTTTGACTCAGTCAACCCTCTGTTGACTGCTGACGTCATGATGACGTCAGCAAACACTGTTTTGGATAATGCTGAATTAAATTAATTAAATAAATTCTAGAAATGATTTAAACTTTAGAAAATCATATAAAATAAATCGTAGCTCAGATGAAAATACTTTCTACAAGAAAGTTGCTCAGAACAACGGGACGAAACCGGATACGCAGCCCATTCGTCCGCCACGCACCCCTAACCTATCAAACTCGCAACTTTCCCCCTCCTGCTCCTCTGCCCGAAAACGCGAAACGCCAGGGATACTTTCCCGGATGCTTTCCCTCTTCGCCGGTATCACCTCATACCGCGTTAGGGCACCCCTAGCATCACGCTTTGTCATGTCATGCATCATCATGCATTTGTTTGCATTATATTTATTGTTTCTTCCCCCTTCTCTCGCTAGACACCAAGACCGACGCCGCTGCTACCCAGTACGACTACGATTTTGACGACCCCACTCTCTTGCCAGAGCAACCAAGCAAGCCCCCCCCTTGATCACCAGCTATCGCCTACTCTCCTCTATACTGCTTGCATTAGAGTAGTGTAGCATGTTACTGCTTTCCGTTAATCCTATTTTGATGCATAGCCTGTCATTGTTCCTACAACTGTTAATACCTTATCTGCAATCCTAAATGTTTAGTATAGGATGCTAGTTTATCATCAGTGGCCCTACATTCTTGTCCGTCTGCCATGCTATGCTATCGGGCCGTGATCACTCGGGAGGTGATCACGGGTATATGCTATATACTTTATACATGATACATGTGGTGACTAAAGTCGGGTCGGCTCGTGGAGCACCCGCGAGTGATTCACGGATTGGGGGCTAAAAGGACCTTTGTCCCAATGGCCCTCTGTGTTGATCTTTGTGGCAAAGCGACAGAGCAGGTTGGGACCACCTAGGAGAGAGGTGGGCCTAGCCCTGGTCGGCGTTCGCGGTTATTTCAAGATAACATGTTTAACGAGATCTTGGTATTTGATCTGAGTCTGGCCACTGGCCTATACGCACTAACCATCTACGCAGGGACAGTTATGGGCACTCGACGTCGTGGTATCAGCCGAAGCCTTCGTGACGTCAGCGACTGAGTGGCGCGCGCCGGGTTGGACCGCGTAACGCAACTTCCTTTGTAATGGAGGTTGCTAGGTCTGCTCTCCGGCCGCACACGCAACGTGCAGGTGTGCAATGGGCGATGGGCCCAGACCCCTGCGCCATAGGATTTAGACCGGCGTGCTGACCTCTCTATTGTGCTTAGGTAGGGCTACGACGTGTTGATCTTCCGAGGCCGGGCATGACTGAGGAAAGTGTGTCCGGCCAAATGGGATCGAGCATGTTGGGTTATGTGGTGCACCCCTGTAGGGAAGTTAATCTATTCGAATAGTCGTGATCTTTGGTAACAGGACGACTTGGAGTTGTACCTTGACCTTATGACAACTAGAACTGGATACTTAATAAAACACACCCTTCCAAGTGCCAGATACAACCAGTGATCGCTCTCTCACAGGGCGACGAGGGGAGGATCATCGGTTAGGATTATGCTATGCGATGCTACTTGGTGAACTTACCATCTACTCTCTTCTCCTGCTGCAAGATGGAGGTTACCAGAAGTGTAGTCTTCGATAGGACTAGCTATCCCCCTCTTATTCCGGCTTTCTGCATTTCAGTCCACATATGATAGCCTTTTCCATTTGATACCAATGCATACATATGTAGTGTAGCTCCTTGCTTGCGAGTACTTTGGATGAGTACTCACGGTTGCTTTTCTCCCCCCTTTTCCCCTTTCCTATATCCGGTTGCTGCGACCAAACATTGGAGTCCAAGAGCCAGACGCCACTGTCGATGCCGACTACTACTACTCAGGAGGTGCCTACTACTACGTGCAGCCCGCTGACGACGACCAGGAGTAGTTTAGGAGGATCCCAGGTAGGAGGCATGTGCCTCTTTCGATCTGTATCCCAGTTTGTGCTAGCCTTCTTAAGGCAAACTTGTTTAACTTATGTCTGTACTCAGATATTGTTGCTTCCGCTGACTCGTCTATGATCGAGCTCTTCTATTTGAGCCTTCGAGGCCCCTGGCTTGTAATATGATGCTTGTATGACTTATTTTTATTTGTAGAGTTGTGTTGTGATATCTTCCCGTGAGTCCCTGATCTTGATCGTACACGTTTGCGTGTATGATTAGTGTACGATTGAATCGGGGGAGTCACAAGTTGGTATCAGAGTCGACTGCCTGTAGGAATACCCCTTCCACACTCCTTGGCCGAAGTTGAGTCTAGTCGATGAAAACTGTTTTTCTAACATGGCTGTGTGGCTCATGGGCCCATGTCGGCATCTGGGTGGTATTAGGATCTTTTACTCCTCGATCCTTACTCTGGGACTCTGATCTCTCTTCTATTCGGGTTAAATGAATTTTGCTAAATCTAACATTACGATCTCGTTATCACTTTCACTCGGAGAGCCCCTTATTACTGATGATCGTCTGCTGAACGTGTAGACCCTGAAGATACTCTCCGCTGTTAACCCGAGAACTTGTGTTCATCGCGTTTGCAATTCCCCTTCCACCGTCAACCCTTATGGATAACTACTTGCAGTTGTTATTCTTACATTCATCCCCAGTTGGTCTTGTTATTACAAGATACCCGGAAATACTCGTCGTTGTTTCGATAATCCTTTGAGCTTACTTCCTTGCTGTTCTATGTCACCTGAATACCCCTATGGAGAATTCTCGCACTTATAGAGTATCCGCTCACCCCCCCAGTTATTCATGTGTTTCACAATGGTCTTCCAAATACTATTCGATCCTCCAAGAATCCTTAGTAGCTTATTGCTCTGCAATACTTGTCTGCTTGCATTATGGATGCTTTCCATATGTCTGGCAATATTCGTTAGTATCCTTAGACACCGTAATTTTGATCCTATTGATTCAACATGAGTGCGAATGCACGCAATTATCAGTTGATCCTTTTAAATTATTTTTCTGGCTCAGACGTCATTTTTGAACATGGGCTTGTTCTCGACCAATCTGTTTACCGTCAATTGTACTCTTAGGTCTATTGAACTTATCCACCCTTGATAAGAGCGTCTGCTTCTGATCCTTCTAGTTGGAAATCATAATTCCTATGATATCTAAGCAACGAATCATTCATGTGTTCTATAATCTGAGGCCCTTGCATCCTATCTTCAACTGATTGTGTGCCGATCCTCACATCAGCTCCGCTATGGACTGTCAGATCCTTTATTGGATTATTATTCGATAGTGTCCTCCTTATTCAATAACCTTGTGGGCCTCTCCTCGGATATATAATGCCTTTGGTAAATTGTATCCTCTGCTTTGTCAACCATGCTCTACTTTTGAGCTTGTGTTATTTGCTCCTGAAGTTCGTGGTATATGTTTCTAAGATGCCCCGATGGGTTGAACCTATACCTTCTCTAAAACCGTGTGAACCCGAAAGTTTTCACGAGTCATACTCTTCTGGTGCTTCGCCAGATAAAATTTCAACACTGCAACTTCTTCGAAAATGAGAAGTGAATGAAAGGTTATGCATTGGAGAAGTGGGAGTCGACCTTGAACCCTGTGTTCATGCCCATGGAAACGATGTATACCTTATCATGGAAGCTTCTTTTAAAATTAATTATCCCCTTGTTCTAAGTTCATCTTGTATCTGTGGACATGGTTCCGACCATGTTTCTCCTTGATTCCATTTCTCGTGCAAATTTGAGCACTTGTCTTCTGTAGAGCATTACCCTAGTCCAACCTCTAATATGATCTGTCGTCGAGTATTACCCCCTGGTATCTCGAGATTATCATGGAACTGCCTACTTCTTATGAGTTCTTCATCAAGTGCTACATTCTCACTGATTCCAATTTTTCACGGGCTCTGAGTTATTAAACACTCAAAGACACCGATAACTGACTGAAGTCCGCACCGCGATTAAGCAAATCTTGGTAACCTTCGTGACTTACGAGTTTGAACTCGATCACGTCATTCCTAGCCTGCTTGGCTATATCCTTGTCATGCCAATTTTAACTGTGCTATCTGGCCCTTCTTTCTAGAGCAAAAATTTCGAGGTGAGCTAATCTTAAGTCGATCTTCCTCGTCATAACAATTGTCCTTGAATGACAAGCTTGATTTCAAGTTTGTGTCGTACCTATGGTCTCAATAGCTTTTCGCTTCATCATTCCGTTGACTTGATGTCATCGCCGATCGGTTACATCTTCTTGAAACCTCTCGACAAATGTGTCGTGATCATCATCAACATTTTGACCCCTTCCAAGATATCGATTGAATTCATGATGATAAGTACCCTCCTTGCCCTCGATGATTTGTGTTATCATCGACCACTTTATTGCCTTCTGTTCAAACACAAACTTGTTCGCATCTCTAGCACCCTATTGCTTTCAAGTTAATGGTCGATATTTCATTCTTAGACTATTGTTTGTTGAATCACCTTCCTAACATTGATCATGCTACCTAAGGCCATACTTTGGGCACCCTTTTCAAGTAGTATTTAATTGTGTATGTTTTTCCTTGAGCATACATCATTATATCATTTGATCCGACAAATGTTATCTCCTTGTTAACATAACGGTGGAAATCCATCTTTTGGATACCTCGTTGAATTATTGCTGAGTCCATCAGCCACCTCCTCATCCTCTCCTTGGATTAATGATGAATCCCTTCATGTATCCAGAGTCTGACCTTTGATTGAAGACCATGTCAATGCTATCTCGAAGCATGTCTGAGGTACTCCGATTTTCAAAGAGAACATTTGAAGCCTAATGTTAAATGTTTCCTGCTCAATTATCCAAACACCGCTGTATGGGTAAACTCATGAAATTTCTCTCTCCTTACCTAAAGAGTTTTCTACATTATATCCTGTCAAGGATATCATGCTCTACGTGTCCTTGGGAAGGATATACCCTTGAAATATGTGTTTAAACATATTTTCCTTTCCATTGTTCTGTTAATCTGATGCTCACATTTCCTTTACATTGGTTTGTTTAGCCTTTCCGGTGATCTATATGATCTAAGCAGCAATATTCTTCTGCTTATGTAAACACCTAGGTGCACAACCGTGTCGGTAAGACCCTGTTACTATTGTTGATGACATTCAGGTAACCACCGATGGACGAGAACTTTGCCTATTGGTCCGCCTCGGATTAACAAGCAGGAAAATGGTTCTCTTTGTCCCTCGCCCTTGGTATCAACGTTGTTGCCAACATAACCGACAGTCTCTTCTCTGACATGCCTGGCTATCATGATGCCTTGCTATCATGAACGTGCAAGATGTCAGTGCCCTCCTACTTTACTCACATGGTGGGCCCATAACCCACAGTTCCACAGGATCGAAACCTGACTCTCCTGTACATCTCTGCTTCAAAGTTATCCCTTATGCTTAGCTTCGTAGGTAATTCGCGAGCCACCTTCCTATTGCTCTATTCTGGTATCAGACGCAATGCTTACTCTCGCCGCTCTGAACCCCTTTCACACTTCGGTTCCTACTTTGGGCAGCTATCTATCCGCTTGGACCCTCTCATTGTACCGTCGTATCGTACTCTCGATGTATTTTATATGCTCAACTCGAGAGATAATCTTATGCTCATTCATGGTTAACCCCAGATTGTTTCCCTCGTAAGCATGCTGTTGTAGCCGAGCTGCCCCTTACCTATTCGTAAGTACGTTGGAGTTCCCAAAGAAAATTATGATGACTTCCTCGTGATGACCAGAAGCAGAGGAATGAAGGCATCGATGTAATGGATCGACCTCTCCGAGAAGAGCAACCAAGACCGAGAAGACTCGATAGAATTTCGTAGCCACATCTTTCCCTTACTCCCCTCTTAAATCTCGGGACGAGATTTCTTGTAGTGGAGGAGAATTGTGACGCCCGGGTAATCAAGCTACAGTGATCCCCCGCTAATGCTGCCACGTCACCTCGGTTACTGATAATAAACTAGCGATAGTTCAAAACCGAAACAAATTCAAAATTTAATTAAAGGATAGAACAAAAGTTTTCAAATGTTAATACCAAAATGTTCGGCTTGTGACAAATATTGCATAGGTAATTACAGTGAAGAACCCATAATTAAGTAAAATATTTAAATGCACTATAGTTGGTAAAACAATGGCAAAACAATTATTTAAATGATTTTAAATACTAAACAAATATTAACTAGTTCATTGGATCACCAAGTTTGTTGAGGAAGTGGCCTATGTTAAAATGCTAATTTAGGAGTGGGCGTTATATTTTTGTATAAGGATTTGCTAACTAAAATAAATGAAACAGAAAGAAAAATAAAGAAAAGATAGAACAAAATAAAACCCCCCTCTCTCCCATGGGCCACGGCCCGACCGGCCACCCACCCCAGGCCAATAACCCCCTCCAGGGGCACCGAAACCCTAACCCACCTCCACACGATCCCCACTCCCCCTATCGCCCCACTTCCCACTTCCCCCCTCACCCGATACCGATTCTGGATCGGGGCAAACCGCCCTGACCCCATCGATCCCCGCCGCCGCCGCACGAGGACCCTAACGGAGCAACCCCGTCGCCGACCCCCCCCCCCAAGCCACCATCACCATCGACGGCGCCGCTCAGAGCTCGCCGTCTGTCTCCTCCTCGCCGGCGACGCGTCCCCATCCTCCTCCCCAAAGGCTCCACCGAGCATCGCCGCCCCCCTGCTCACCAACGCGGGTGAGAACCCAGTTGCCTCCCGCCTCTACTGCTGTGCCCGCCATGGCCTCGCTCACGCCCACTGCCCCACAGTCGCGCTCACCGCGTCTGGCCTCCGTGCTCGCTGCGACCAGGCCGCGCTCCCGCATGCCCCGTCCGCCCCTGCTCACCCCCGCCTCCGGAGTCACACATGCTCGCCCGCGCAGGTCCTCGACGCGGCCACCCGCACCACAGGCTACGCCAATGGATCCTGGATGCTTCGCCCCGACCTCCTCGCTCCACGCTTACCACGACCCCCCCCCCCCCCCCCCCCCCCCCCCCCCCCCCCCCCGTGCGCCCACGGCCACGCCCGCCCGCTCGCACCTGGCCGCCGGCCACACCATCACGCTCACCAATGCCGCCTGCGGCCACGCCCTCCCGCTGCTGTAGATGCTGCTACGGCAGCACCTGCCGTGGCCTCACCCCGCCGCTCGCCTCTGCTCCGGCGCTGCGCGTGCCTGCCCCCTCTCCGTGCTGCTCCGGCGCCCTGCCATGGCCGACGCTCCCTTGGTAGCCTGGGCAGCGCCCCTAGGGCACAGGCGCCCGTTAACCCGCACCCGCGCGCCCGCTCCAGTGGCCTCTGTGCCACTGGGCAAGGGGGGCCCGCTCAGAAAGTTTTTTTGAAAAATAGAATAAATAAATAAATAATAAAATAAATAATAATTAATTCATTAACTTAATTAATTTTGATTAAATTAACTAATTAAGTTTAATTAATCTAACGACTAATTAGCTACTGTTAATTAACTAAACAGAGTATGACAGGTGGGTCCCACTGGACCCACACGTCTGTTTGACCCAGTCAACCCTCTGTTGACTGCTGACGTCAGCAAACACTGTTTTGGATAATGTTGAATTAAATTAATTAAATAAATTCTAAAAATGATTTAAACTTTAGAAAATCATATAAAATAAACCATAGCTCAGATGAAAATACTTTCTACATGAAAGTTGCTCAGAACAACGAGACGAACCCAGGTACACAGCCCGTTCGTCCGCCACGCACCCCTAACCTATCGAACTCGCAACTTTCCCCCTCCGGCTCCTCTGCCCAAAAACGCGAAACACCGGGGATACTTTCCCGGATGTTTTCCCTCTTCGCCGGTATCACCTCATACCGCGTTAGGGTACCCCTAGCATCACGCTTTGTCATGTCATGCATTTGTTTGCATTATATTTATTGTTTCTTCCCCCCTTCTCTCGCAAGACACCGAGACCGACGCCACTGCTACCCAGTACAACTACGGTGTTGACGACCCCACTCTCTTGCCAGAGCAACCAGGCAAGCCCTCCCCCTTGATCACTAGATATCGCCTACTCTCCTCTATAGTGCTTGCATTAGAGTAGTGTAGCATGTTACTGCTTTCCGTTAATCCTATTTTGATGCATAGCATGTCATTGTTGCTACAACTATTGATACCTTATCTGCAATCCTAAATGCTTAGTATAGGATGCTAGTTTATCATCAGTGGCCCTACATTCTTGTCCGTCTGCCATGCTATGCTATCGGGCCGTGATCACTCGGGAGGTGATCACGGGTATATGCTATATACTTTATACATGATACATGTGGTGACTAAGGTCGGGTCGGCTCGTGGAGCACCCGCGAGCGATTCACGGATTGGGGGCTGAAAGGACCTTTGTCCCAACGGCCCTCCGTGTGGATCTTTGTGGCGAAGCGACAGGGCAGGTTGAGACCACCTAGGAGAGAGGTGGGCCTGGCCCTGGTCGGCGTTCGCGGTTATTTCAAGATAACACGTTTAATGAGATCTTGGTATTTGATCTGAGTCTGGACACTGGCCTATACGCACTAACCATCTACGCGGGGACAGTTATGGGCACTCGACATCGTGGTATCAGCCGAAGCCTTCGTGACGTCAGCGACTGAGCGGCGCGCGCCGGGTTGGACCGCGTAACGCAACTTCCTTTGTAATGGAGGTTGCTAGGTCTGCTCTCCGGCCGCCCACACAACGTGCAGGTGTGCAATGGGCGATGGGCCCAGACCCCTGCGCCATAGGATTTAGACCGACGTGCCGACCTCTCTATTGTGCCTAGGTAAGGCTAAGACATGTTGATCTTCCGAGGCCGGGCATCACTCAGGAAAGTGTGTCCAGCCAAATGGGATCGAGCGTGTTGGGTTATGTGGTGCACCCCTGCAGGGAAGTTAATCTATTCGAATAGCCGTGATCTTCGGTAACAGGATGACTTGGAGTTGTACCTTGACCTTATGACAACTAGAACTGGATACTTAATAAAACACACCCTTCCAAGTGCCAGATACAACCGGTGATCGCTCTCTCACAGGGCGACGAGGGGAGGATCATCGGTTAGGATTATGCTATGCGATGCTACTTGGTGAACTTACCATCTACTCTCTTCTCCTGCCGCAAGATGGAGGTTACCAGAAGCGTAGTCTTCGATAGGACTAGCTATCCCCCTCTTATTCCGGCTTTCTGCAGTTCAGTCCACATATGATAGCCTTTTCCATTTGATACCAATGCATACATATGTAGTGTAGCTCCTTGCTTGCAAGTACTTTGGATGAGTACTCACGGTTGCTTTTATCCCCCTTTTTCCCCTTTCCTATACCCGGTTGATGCGACCAGACGTTGGAGTCCAAGAGCCAGACGCCACTATCGATGCCGACTACTACTACTCCGGAGGTGCCTACTACTACGTGCAGCCCGCTGACGACGACCAGGAGTAGTTTAGGAGGATCCCAGGTAGGAGACCTGCGCCTCTTTCGATCTGTATCCCAGTTTGTGCTAGCCTTCTTAAGGAAAAGTTGTTTAACTTATGTCTGTACTCAGATATTGTTGCTTCCGCTGACTCGTCTATGATCGAGCTCTTGTATTCGAGCCTTCGAGGCCCCTGGCTTGTAATATGATGCTTGTATGACTTATTTTTATTTGTAGAGTTGTGTTGTGATATCTTCCCGTGAGTCCCTGATCTTGATCGTACACGTTTGCGTGTATGATTAGTGTACGATTGAATCAGGGGCGTCACATTGGGATACAAAAGCATGTGATGCTCCTGAATCAAAAAGGACAGAAGCTGGCACTAAATTAACACAGAGGGTACCCATCATGATTTTTGGGGACTCATGAGCTTCTTCAATCTTGATACGGGTGACTTGACCACCACTCGTAGCAGGCGGACTGGCACTAGAATTTCTGCTAGGATGGTTTCGATGGCCCTTCCTACGGCCAACAGGAGGACGTTAAGCATTTTGCACCTGACCATGGCAATAGTTGAAGGCACGGTGCCCTGGCTGGCCACATTTGCGGCATAAACCATCATTATGGGGAGGAGCTGTAACATTGGGTTGTCCACCCTGGATCGTTAGCTGTCTCGGTGGCAGAGGCAGACGAGGTGCAACATAAGACGACCTTGGTGTTGAGGCAGGTAGATGATGAACATTGTGACGGATCTTGACTCGACGTTTCTGAGTAGGCTGACTTCAGGATGGGCCAACATCTCTAGTACGCTTGAGCGAATCCTGATACTCAGTCAGACCAGTTTCAATTCAGAAAGCTTGGCTGACAAGCGTCGCAAAGTCTGCGCAATCATGAGCAACATGTGCGAGCTTTATATCGTGACGCAGCCCTTCACGAAATTTCTCCTGCTTGTGAGCGTCACTGCAGACGTCATCCGCAGTATAGCGAGATAATTCAAGAAATCTCCTCTGATATTCATCCATAGTCATGGCGCCCTATGAGAGTTTGCGGAACTCCTTCTTCTGCTAGTCCATCAGACCTTGGGGAATGTGTCGTGCGTGAAAGGCTAATTGAAATTCCAGCCAAGTGGTTACGGTCTCTGCAGGCAGCATACCCCTGTAGCTTTCCCACCATTGGGCAGCTGGACCCTTCAAGTGGAATGTCGCAAAGGTGACGTATCTGGCTGGGGCAACATTAGCTGACGCCATCTCAAACAGGATGTCACGAAGCCAGTCATCAGCATCCATAGGATTGGTGGAGTTGTGGAAAATGGACAGGTTGAGGCACACAAATTCTGGCAGTGTTATTGGGGCAGGCTCTTGATTAGCATTCTGATTTGGAAATTGAGCCATTACTCTAGTCGTAAACTGACGATTCAGCTCAAACTGTTGCATCATTGCAGTAATATAGGGTGGAGGTGGAGGATTGTGAGCCATCCTGCTAAAAACATCAGGGAGCGGTTTAACAAGGGGGGATGGAGCAGGTGTATAGAGTCATTCATGATGTAATCTTGAACAATGAGAAAAGGTGCAGTATGTACAAAGCAGTAGCCATTAAAGACATACAGATACATATACAGAGCCAATCACACGTTGTTAGTATGAGTTTGGACAAGAGAATCACCATACTGGGTGGCACACATGCGCGCGATGGAGGGATACAACAACGGGACATGGCAAATGCTACATCAACATCGGAGAGAACCACTAGAGCGAGGAATCTGCAGGGAACGACGCAGGGTGCCCTCGATAAAAAGATCATGCAGCCCATGAACAATGTGAAGCAGATCCTGGCTCCCAATTCAAGGAAGGTGTCATACAAATCTCCGGATGGATGTGATCATGAGACCCTAGGATAGAGTTAGCAAAATCATTTAACCTGAATAGAAGAGAGATCAGAGTCCCAGATTATAGACAAGGAATAAAAGATTCTAATACCATCCAATTGGCGACGTGGGCCCGTAAGTCACACAGCCATGTTAGTAAATCAGTTTTTCCAAGACTAGACTCACCTTCGGCCAAGGAGTTGGAAAGGGGGATTCCTGTTGGAGATATGCCCTAGAGGCAATCCTGTATGATGATATTTCCTATGTGTTTATGAATAAAGATAGTCCTTGGACATTATTAATGATGTGTATCCGCAAGTACGTGACTTGTTTGTGGGACTATGCATTGTATGATGACCTTCCTAAAAGGTCCCTCGCCGAAAGGGATGTGTGGACACGCAGCCGACTAGACTAGCATATGACACGGTCGAAGGCTTGGTCTCACTAGCCATGAAGCATTGGATGCTAACCGGATAATATAGACTCGGAAGGATCTGGTCGGATTCGACGTAGTCGGATCCGAGTTGAGATAAGGTCCGAGTTGGATAGACCCAACTATGAGACGTAGCGATATGTCATCTGTGTGTCTCTAGTACAACATACATTCTATGTCCTAAGACCTGAGCTGGCGCATGTTCTCAGGATGGTGACAGACATGCTTTGGGCCAACCAAACCCTACTCCATGACTGGCTAGTTTCAAAGGTAGGTTCTGGGCTTGTCCAGACCCATGCTGCGAGACATGGTCAAGCAAGATGGGATTTGCCCCTCCGATCAGGAGAGATATACTCTGGGCCCCTCGTGTGATCTGACCAGGATATGCATGGCCATGCAACAAGGATTATTAGATAATCTGGTTTGTGGTCGGCATCACTAAAATGAGAAAGAGGTCGGGCTAGCACAAGCATGACTGACTCGCCTTGAGCCCGACAACATATATCTTATGTTAAAGAGAACATAAGTATGATGTACAGGTTCGCCTAACCAGCTTCATAGTCTGCTTGGTGTTCGGCATGCCTTGCTAGGGGCCGCTACCAACCATGCAGTTTGGAGGCAATCCGAACTGCGACCAAGCCGGCTTGAACCTAAGGGTTCACACGCTTAAGGGTAGGAACCTACGAGGTCGGATTCGAGGGCACTGCTCGGATAGGATTGTGTCCGAGTAGACTTATGGGCTTTAGGGTCCGTGCAAGGCCCATGTGTTGAGCCTACAATGGACGCCTATATAAAGTGGGGTGAGGCACACTCATGTGGTTGCTCGCTTCGGCACTGTCAGTAGGGTTTGCATGTGTTGTGAATAGACACCTCCACTCGCCACCGGTTGTGTGATCGGACCTAGCAGTCCGCCGCACGACGTTCCTCCTGCACGCGCAGGTACCGTTAGTTGCGGTGCACCTGCGCCGCTTCGACGAACTTGTACATGAGATCTAGCGATCGGCTGTTCGAGGGAGATCGGACATGGAGGAGACGATCCATGCGGATGCGCTGCACCAACTCTTCTTCCGCTGCACGGCACTTCGTGTCTAGTGGTAACGAACTGTGATCCATCTCCCGTAGCATGTTCTTGGTTATTCCGCGCGTAGGAAAATTTTAATTTGCAGTCGACGCACCCTACCGTAGAACCCAACAATTGCTACAGGCAGTCGGCTCTGATACCAACTTGTGACGGCCCCGATTCGATCGTACACTAATCATACACGCAAACTATATGATCAAGATGAGGGACTCACGGGAAGATATCACAACACAACCCTAAACACAAATGAAAGTCATACAAGCTTCATATTACAAGCCAGGGGCCTCGAGGGCTCGAATACATAGCTCGATACACAAGAGTCAGTGGAAGCAACAATATCTGAGTACAGACATAAGTTAAACAAGGTTTTCCTTAAGAAGGCTAGAACAAACATCAACGATCAAAGAGGCAAGGCCTCCTGCCTGGGACCTCCTAACTACTCCTGGCCGTCGACGGTCTCCAAGTAGTAGTATCCGTCGGTGGTGGCATCTGGCTCCAGGGATCCAACAACTGGTTGCAACAATCAGAAAGAAGGAAGAAGGGGGAAAAGGGCATAGCAAAGCAACCGTGAGTACTCATCCAAAGTACTTGCAAGCATCATATCTGTACTAATTATGCATTGGTATCAAATGGAAGGGTTGTATCTGTGGACTGAATTGCAGAATGCCAGAATAGAGGGGAATGCCTAGCCTATCAAAGACTAGCATCTTCAAGAAGCTCCAAGCATCTTGCAGCATTTAGAAGAGTAAAGAATAAAAGTTTATATTTCTCAAACATGTTGTAACATTAACGCCCAGAGATCCTTCCTCAACTCCCTACGAGAAAGCAATCCCGGAGCCACATTTCTCAAGTATCCATTTCTAGTTGTAAAAGATCAGGATACAAGTCTGAACGTCCATTACCGCGGACACGGTATTCGAATATATATCTTCCCTGAAGGGGTGCACCACGTTACCCAACACGCTCGATCACTTGGTCCGGACACACCTTTCTGGGTTCAATGCCCGGCCTCGAAAGATCAACATGTCGTTGCCCCACCTAGGCTCAGCAGAGAGGTCCTCGCCAGTCTACATCCTAAGCACTCCAGGGTCTAGGGCCATCGCCCTTTCCACTCCGGGTCGTTGCGAGCAAGGAGGACCAGGCTCCACCACAACAGGATGGTGCCGGCCAGCCGTGCCACAATGCTGAACTGGACGTCTGACAAAGCTTCGGCTGATACTGCGACATCGAGGCCCATATCTATTCTCGTGTGGTGGTTAGTGCGTAAAGGCCAGAGGCCAACTCAGAAGAAATACCCAAATCTTTTTGTGCACTGGGGGCTCATGGAGACGAGCAGAGACTCGCGATAATGTGACCCCGTCGCCCCATCTGGGCTTACGGCAAGGGCCTAGACTGCCCGGCCGTGCCATCTAGAAAACTCACGGGTGCTCTACGGGCCCGCCCGACTTTCACATCAACTCGCCGGTACCCCTCAGGGCCGACCCGACTTCAACACAGGTCTCAAGTAAAGTCCGGGTAACCGTGTGTCAAAAACATCAAGGAGGAAACCCCGAGGAACCACCCTTGGTGGATTCCACTCGATGTAATCATCAAGGTGAACATAAGAGGAACCACCCTCGAGGTTCACACTTGAGGAGTTGCACGACAGAGCCGTATTGGGAATGGTGAAGGAGGAACCACCCTCGTTGACCACGACCGAATAGCTACACTACAGAGTTGTCGTCGGGAGTGCGTTGTGAGGTCTCACCCTCGACACTCGATAGTAGCTCTATAGAGTCGAGCAACAAAAGGGGCATGATGTGATGTGAGGTGCCGGGCTCTGGTCGTCGATCACGTTGATCGAGTTGTTGATGATGAAGTAGGGGCAACAAGGACAAGGTGGGGGTCACTGAAGGATCAATAACCAACCTATACTAAGTAGTTTAGGATAAGGAGGTAGGTAACAATAAGCAGGTTACAAAAGCAGGCTATGCATCAGAATAGGAACAATCAATTACTGTAGCAAAATCTAATGCAAGCATGAGAGAATGGAATGGGCGATATCAGGATGATCAAGGGGGGGGGGCTTTCCTGGTTGCTCAGGCGATAAGGAGGGGTCGTCGTCGACGTAGTCGATCACAACGGCATCGGCAGCGGTCTCGGGGTCTACCGGAGAGAAGAGGGGTAAGAAACAGTAAATACAGAGCAAAGAGATGCATGATAGACAATAAGCATTGCTAGGCGTGTTCTAACGCGGTGCTACACGATACCAGTGAAACGGGATAACATCCGGGAAAGTTTTCCCTAAGTTTGGCATTTTCGGACAGACGAACCGGAGGGGGACGGATGCAGGTTCGCTATGCTAGGGGCGTGTGGCGGACGAACGGACTGCGTAATCGGATTCGTATCATCGTTCTGAGCAACTTTCATGTATAAAACTTTTTCATTCTAGTTACAGTTTATTTTCTATGAATTTTCAAGGTTCTAATGATATTATGCAATTTAAATTAATTCGAAAAAATGATTAAAAGCTAGGTGCACCCAGATCTGTGTACACAGAAGTGTACCAGAAGGTGACATGTGGGTCCAGGGGGTCCTAGTTGACCAGTCAACGTTTGACTGGTCAACAGGGAGGTGGGGCCCCCTGTCATTGACACATTTGACTAACTAACAGTTTTAATTAGTTAAAACTAGGTAATTAGCCTAACTACACTAGATTCATCTAATTAATTAATTAATTATTATTATTTTTAAACATATTTTTAAAAAAACTTTCAGGGCATGGGCCCCAGCGTTCAGTGGCACAGGGGCCATAGCGGGCGTGCTGGCGTGTGGTAACGGGCTAAACGGGGTGAGCATAGGCGCCCACCCGAACGAGGCACGGGCGCGTGTGTGCGTCGGGGCGCCGCCGCCGGGCGTGTGGTTGGCGGCGCTGCTCGCCGGCCGGCCGCGACAGGCGGAGGCGATGCAAGGTTAGCGAGCGAGGGGGACGCGGCCACGAGCTGACCACAAGCTCGAAAGGAGCTCACGTCGTGGGACGGAAGAGGCGCGACGACGCACGAGTGAGCGCGTGCACGGCGGAGCAGTCGGAGGAAGAGGCGCGCGGTCACGCGCGTTGGGACGTGCTGGATGAGAGGGGTGAGTGGACGCGGCTCACGGAGACGCGCTCAGGGCGGCCGTTGAACGGGGCCACATCGTGCGGCCCGGCAACGTCGAGGTTAACGTGGGCAGTGAGCACGGTGGGCAAGGGGGGGCAGAGAGAAGAAGGGGAGCTGCTCGCCCCCGTTGCAGGGGTACGCAGGCGATGCTCGGAGAAGCTCCATCGACATTGGGGCAAGGACGAGGCGATGACGGAGACGATCTCGGGGCGCAGCGGCGCGGCATCGGACGATGAGGCAGAGGAGGAGGCGGTGACGCAAGCGACGGGGTTGAGGACGAGGATGGCGGAGGCAGGCGGCTACCGGGCGATGGCGCCGAGGATGGGATCGGGATCGGGCTCGATCCTGATCCAATCAAGAGGAGGGGAGCGAGAGGAAGACGTGGGGAGGAGTGGGGCGATCTGTCTACATATTTTCGGTGCGTGGGGGGATAAGGGAGAGGGAGAGGTGGGCCGGCCAGGTGGTCTGGTGGTCAAGCTTGGCCATGGCCCAGCGGGGAAGGGACTTCTCTCTTTTACTGTTTGTTTTGTTGCCTCCTCCTTTTCTTTTATTTACTTTTGCCTTTTCTTTTTACTTATTTTCAATTTGAAATTGGAACCGACTTTGAATCAATGCGAACTTAACAATAGTAATGTCGACGACATGGCACCATTAACAGTGGTTTACTGTAGCATAATTATCTGGATGTTATAGTCGACCCCCTCCAGCCTCCACCTGCGACAGTTCATCTGCGGGCTCCTGTTCATCCAGCCTCCACCGCTCCTCCACCGGCTACTGTTCAACAAGCCCTCTCCACGGGGTCCTGTTCAACCACCCCTCCACGGGCTACTTTACATCCTGCCCTCCACCGGCTACTGTTCAACCAGCCCTCCACGGGGTCCTGTTCATCCACCCCCAACAGGCTTGATCGATCGGGGTCCTGTTCATCCAGCGGCAACAGCCTCTACTACCAAGGGGTCTTGTTCATCCACCCCCCCACCGAGAACTGTTCATCCACCCCACCAACAACGCACACTGTTCATCCAGAGGCAGCATCGATTGGCTTCAGTTAGCAAAAGTAGAGAAGGAATTGCTCGATCGGGTTCAGTTAACAGCCATCGATCGATCGCTCGGGTTCAGTAACACATAGCCTGCAGTGCAATCGCTCGGGTTTCAGTAGGTGAACGCCTTGCTTGGGTTTAGTTAGAGCCCAACGCCTCGCACCCACACGCGTAGGTGTACGAGAGAAACATGCATCGCTCAGCCCCCGACCACCCACCGTAACCGGGAACTCCCTGATATTTTCCTTGCCCTCGCTTTTACCACAGTTTTTTCCATCATGGACGGCCCAAAGAATGTCATGCAGTTGCGTGTCCGGCCCGCCCAGGACGAAACGCCCATTTTCTATCATGATTCCTCGCCACTGTGGCAGCGTGTGTCACGTCCACGATGGCGGTAAGGCTCTTTGCGTGCTCGACGAGGCGCTCCTCCTCCTCCCGCTGGAACTTGGTGTAGCGCGCAAGGTCGCTGACGCACATGCCGGCATCCACCTCTGCCTCCCGCCTTCGGGCGGCGATGGCAGAGCGCGCGATGACCGCGGCGGTCAACGATGGGCTGGCGGCCACGGTGGCCGATGATGGGGTGGCGTCCATGACCACCACCTCCCGCCTTCAGGCCGCGATGGCGGAGCAGGTGATGGCCATGGTGGCCGGCAGTGGAGTTGTGGTGACGACTGCCACCTCCCGCCTTCGCGCCGCAGCGGAGGAGCGGGAGATGGCCCTGGATTTCGACGATGGTATGGCGGCCGGCAACAGCTGCCTACAGGCAGCAGCGGCGGAGCGTGTAGTGGGAGTTCCGCACACACCCAATAGGGACGCCATGCGCACTACACTACGTCGGGGACTGTGGCACCGCCGCGGTGTAGCCTCCCAGCTGGAGATGTCCTCTTATGACGGCGGAGAGGCTGAGCGATGATGACGGACCGCCGCTATTAGCGATTGTGGGAGAAGCAGAGGAGATAAGCTACAGGGAGGGAGGGGAAAATGCGACGCAGGACCCGCCGGATGTTAGAATTTATATATCAGGATAGTAAGCATTTGGATTTTAGGGGATTTCACCGAGTCAGGTGGGATGCCTGCGTGGGAACCTGCTAGGTTGCGCAGGAGCGGGCTCACCGACAATTCATTGGCGCCACCGTTTGGCGAAAAGAACGCCCCCACACACTGCGCAAGCTTGCGCTGTAAGCCGTCTGCGGCAGCCGGGTGACAAGACATGAGAGAGGAGGACAAAAGGCCACATAGACATACGGTTAATAAAAAAATTGCGATTTAATTACCTACTATACCCCTGTCCTGGTTTATAAGTATGATTTAACTAATAAAATATGAATGCTTGTCGCCAAACATTATATAGTTGGATTCGTATTTGAACATAGTTTCCAATTATATAATTTTTATAACATGCATTAACATTTTGTTGGTTAAATTTGAGGGCAAAGTATGGCATGGAATATAAAGGGGACTAAAGACTAGACGGAGGTAGTAGCACACGGCCGCTCTCCATGCAGCGACACAACTATCGGCCCGCTTGTAGGCGGCCATTTCCTACGTCTTCAACTACTCTATGCGTGTGGTTTCTTACGGTTCAAGTGGTCGTGGCACTCTCTGCTCGCGTCCCGCCGTGCGCGCTCTGCTCTGGCATCCCTCTGGGTGCTTTGCCCTCGTCCCTCCATGCGCGTTGCCAGTGCTCGGGGCCGATGCACGATCACACACGTTCGTGTGCATGCGGTTGCTCCGGGCGCGACGCGACGATGCAGTTACCCGTTTCAAAAACTGCCATGCGGACGCGCCGAGAATCCATGCCGCCTGCCCCCCTTTTATTCCTGCGGCCATTTACCTTCATCTCTCGTCTCACAGGACACAATAAGCACACACACGATGACACATATAGAGAGAACATCCAGTGGTTCCAATGGCACTCCCCATGGCTCTAATGGCGCTCCCAGCGGCCGACGATGACAACGGCCGGCAGTTCACCACGCAACACATCATGGACACCCACGTGAGGGGGAAGGCTCTCTCGGTGGTGTACATGAACGATCCAGTCTCGGTGGAGAGCTCCATCCAGACTATGGAGTAGTTCCTTGCCAAGGACAAGTACCAAGTGGTCGGCTTCAACCTCGAGTACACCATGGGTGGTGCTGGGCACGATCAGCAGGTTGCCATCACCCAGTTGTGAGTGCGACATGACGTCCTCGTCTACCACTACCACCTGGCCACAAGGCCTTGCGAGTGTTTCTCTAGGTATATCAATAGCTCCGACTACAGTTCACTATGGTGGACACCACCAACGATCTAAAAACGCTCATGGTTTCGGGCTTGAAATACCCGAATCTTGTCAACATCCAGCACCACTACAAGGTCTGAGGGAGCGACAACAAAAAACTGAACTCCCTGGTTGACCTCGCCTCGGCCATCATCGACCCCTACTATGCGAAGATGAAGGAAGAGAGCAAGAAGGATAAGAACGCCTGGCATAGTGTTTGGCATGAGAGACTGGATGAAGAACACGTGAAGTACGCGGCCAAGGACGCGTACACAAGCTTCGATAAGTACATGTAGATCGTTGACATGAGGAACTATCTTCTTCATATCCCAGACGAGGGATCGAGCCACAGAGGAGTGGCGGGAGCGTCACAAGAAGTAGATGACTAGATGATCGTTTCTCCTACTTTAGAATGCATGCAATTGTTTATTGAGGTGTGTGCGAATGATCTGTATAGTTACTTATGTAATTGGACGTTTATTTCACTTATATATATATACATGTTACTCTTCTGTAGACAGAGCAAATCACACGGCTTATTAGCAGCCATCGTCCGTGTTATTATTGGTCTTCACACACATTTCTAATTACGGACCTGTTTGTCGCGTATCACACACATCTTGTTCAGTTGAACCGTTTTGATTGTGTTGCCTAATAACACATAGTTCATCCTAGTGAACCGTATGCTGTATATCGCACACACCTTCATCTGGCTGCCCGTTTATTTTGTTCCTCCTCATCGCAAACAGTTAATTGAACTGAACCATATGCCCTGCATCGCAGACACAACTAAAATCTGAACCGTGTTTGATGCATCTGTCATCGCAAATGTTTTGCACCTTTTTGATGGTTCTTTTACACCACCGTTTGCGATTATGGCATCACACATAGTTTCATCAAAGGATCTCTCATCGTAGTGTCGCATATGGACCATCCTGTAGTAGCGCGGGTGCAGCCCCTCTTGACGAGGCAAAAGTCTACGTCCTACTTCTACTTGTATTGCTTGAGTTTAGATTACAAGGGAGCGAATACGCTTGACCTAGTTCTCGATCTGTTGTTTTCTTTAGTTAACCCACCGCCGGTTCACCCCTTTATATACAGGTTGATGCCCGGCGGCTTACAGAGTCCCGGCCGGCTCACACAAATGTGACCGGCTTGGTTTCTAACTAAACCTGCCTTATAGAACAAGTTATCATATGGCGGTTCACACCTTTGGGTCTTAAGTCACTTCCGGGTCTTTGGCCTTCAGAAGTCTTGGGCCTTCTCATCTTAATCCGCCAACGGTGTGACCCGGCCCCTCCTGGGTGGGTCACACATCGGAGTTATATCCCCAACATTAGGCCCCAGATTGATTTGAACTTGTTCACATCAATCTCCCCTTATGCCTTAGTAGAAATGCACCTGTGTCAAATCTTCAGTAGACCGATGTAAGCCGGCATGATGTCATGTAAACAGAACCATCATAAACTACCATGACACCACCTACATTAATTCCGCACCAGGCCTAGAATATCTCAACGGATCCTTATCTTAATAGACTTCTCGAAAATCGAGGCATTCATGTCTTTGACATAATCATTTTGCTTCCTCAGTTTTCGCGCATGCCCTCCTTTCACTTCCCTATAAATAGGGACAGGGGGGCCTTCTTTTCACTTTTTACCTCTGCCCTTGCATCTTCTTCTTCCTCCTCACGACTCCGCTACGACTGAGCCCCGCCGCCCGTCCTCCGCCAATAGCACCAACTCCGGCCGCTGCATTAACCTGAATGGACCAGAAAAAGGCGGCACTCCTCCGGTGTTCATCAATATCATTATGCACTTATCTCTGCTCATTCCAAATCTGCATTAGGGTTTCGGCTGTTCGTCGGTATTCTTCACTGTTCATTGAAGTTTCTATCTAGAATGGTCAGTTCGATCTGAAAATAGTATTGATGCTGTGCAGAAATAGTTTAGCACCATCTTCCAACTGCAGACATACCCCTTCTGCCCAAGATTCAATCTTAGTTTGTGTAACACCCTCGATGCGACTATAGCTCCCATGTGTCGAGGCACGACTTAGAGACATAATCGCATTGAAGGCATATGTCGCAAGTTAGGCAATCTTCACAACATCCCATGTAATATGAATAATAAAGGGGAGATAACATAGTTGGCTTACACTCGCCACGTCACAACAAAGTACATAAATAACATCCATCATTCAAACACTCATGGCCCGACTACGGCGCCAAAATAGAAAAGAACCCAACATGCGACAAGGCCCCGAATCAAACCCCAACTAGGCACCACTACTGATCATCAGGAAAAGACACGTAATAACGCTGAGAGTCTTCATCGAACTCCCACTTGAGCTCGTACTCGTCACCTGGAGCGGAACCACCTGGACCTGCATCTGGAGTTATAGTATCTGTGAGCCATAGGGACTCAGCAATCTCGCACCCTCGCGATCAAGACTATTTAAGCTTATAGGGAGGGTAAGGCAAATATATGTGGAGCTGCATCAAGCGACTAGCAAGTATGGTGGCTATCTTATTCGCAAAAAGAGAGTGAGAAGAGGAGGCAAAGCGCGAGCGTGAAACTAGAGAGCAACCTGCGCAAACATTACTCCAACACCGTGTCCACTTCCCGGACTCCGTCGAGAAGAGGCCATCACGGAAACACACTCAGTTGATTCATTTGAATTAAGTTAATGTTAAGTTATCTACAACCAGACATTAACAAATTCCCATCCGCCCATAACCGCGGGCACGGCTTTCGAAAGTTCAATCCCTGCAGGGGAGTCCCAACTTAGCCCATGACAAGCTCTCACGGTCAACGAAGGAATAGACCTCCTCCCAAGACATTCCGATCAGACTCGGTATCTCGGTAACTCAAGACACTTCGATAGGTTAAAACAAGACCAGCAACACCGCCCGAATGTGCCGACAAATCCCGATAGGAGCTGCACATATCTCTTTCTCAGGGCACACTCAGATGAGCAAGACGTCGGGTAGGCCAGCCCAGAGTTGCAGATGAGCAAGACGTCGGGTAGGCCAGCCCAGAGTTGCCCCTGGTAGCCCCGGACATCACTCGGTTGGACCAACACTCAGAGGAGCACTGGCCCGGGGGGGGGGGGTTAAAATAAGATGACCCTTGAGTCTGTAGAACCCAAGGGAAAGAAAAGGCTAGGTGGCGAATGGTAAGACCAATGTTGGGCATTGCTGGAAAAGCTTTAATCAAGGCGAACTATCAAGGGATTCCCATTATAACCCAGCCGCGTAAGGAACGCAACAATCCGGGAACATAACACCGATATGACGGAAACTAGGGCGGCAAGAGTGGAAAAAACACTAGGCGAGACGCCGAGCCTTCCACCCTTTACCAAGTATATAGATGCATTAAGATAACATGGCAATATAATGGTATCCCAACAAGTAAATAAATGTTCCAACAAGGAACGGCCTCCAATCTTCACCTGCAACTAGCAACGCTATAAGAGGGGCTGAGCAAAGCGGTAACATAACCAATCAACGGTTTGCTAGGACATGGTGGGTTAGAGGTTTTACATGGCAATTTGGGAGACTGACAAGCAAATGGTAGGCATCGTAGCATTGGCATAGCAAAGAGCGAGCAAACTAGCATAGCAAAGATAGTAGTGATTTCGAGGGTATGATCATCTTGCCTGCACAGTTGTCAGAGTTGACTGGATCCTCACAAGCAAACTCAACGGGCTCCTCGGCAGCGAACTCGTCTCCCGGCTCTACCCAAACAAGAAAAACAAGCAACAAGGACACGATCAACCACGTGCAAGGATCAAGCGATATGATGCAATGATGACATGCTATGCGGGATGCGATGCGGGATGCAAAATGCAAGACATGACAGGAAATGCATGAACCTGGCCTCAACCTGGAATTCCAAGGGTGCCACTGGAAAAATGGGATGAAATCGCTTGAAAACGATATAAAGAACGCCGGAATCGGAGTTACGGTTTGGAAATGAGATGAAATCGCTTGAAAATATAAACAAGGAGTCTTGGAAATGGCAACAGTATTCAGAATATGACACCGGTCTGCGATTTACAGCAAGTATGGCAACAATCTTGCACACTGAAAGGACCACAGTGCCAATCGCGCTATTATCAGAGAGACACACGAGTATATTCTAGTCACTAATAACTATGGCATGGATGCACACTAAGATGCGGTATAACACACAAGAAGCTATAGACAACAATGAGCCACGGCCAATTCATCCATTAAGAGGTTCAAACAAGCATGGCAAAAACGCAAATGCAAAACAGATTCCAGACTTAGTGAAATTAACACTTGTCTGAAATTTCAGATCACGAAGCCCTCTTCGGAGCAGCAAAACAACATGATACATGACCTGATTAAGACAAGTAAAAACATGGAATGGAGCTACTCAACAAGCTTAACAAAAGACCCAAAGTGACATGCGGCCAAAAGGGTAAACAAAATATACTAACGGGTACACGAACATAGCTAAAACACAATCAGTTTTCAGACTTAGTGAAAACTGAGACATGCTGAAATATAACTCACGAAGGCATGTAAACGAGCTCTATGCACTCACTACGGTGCAAGTCATGGAAAGTCAAGCATACATCCATTAAGAAGGCACAAAATTCTAGCTAGACATGGCAAGAACGATGGCATAGCATGCACGGATCAACTACAATAGCATCGGCAAAATCGCGTCAAGCTAGGTTGATCCATAATTCCAAGTAAAGACATGGATAGATAGAGCATAACATAATTAACAAAACTCCTTTACTGATCATCCTCAAAAGAGGCACGGATCACTAGGAAACAAGCTGAACATATGGCATCATGAACTAAATAATCCCAGACTTAGTGAAAACTACTAAGTCCCTGAAAACAGATTTACCGGGTGCCTCACTTTGCAAACTTGCACAAGTCACCACACACATCACAAAAATGCATGGGTTGCACCTCTGGAAAGATAACAAAACCCTTAACAAAACATATAAAGGACTCACAGGCATAGCATGCACACAATAATCATGGCAAAAATGACAAAAGTCTAAGATGAACTAGCAGATCTGACAAATAACTCATGAAGCCTCCTTCTAACAGCATTTCGGGCATCAAGATGAAGTCAAATATAAAAGATGCAATGGAATGAATTATGTACTCGTCTAGACGAACATTTTGATATACTATATGCCCAAATCGGAGCTACGGATGCGGAGATACGGTCGGTCAAAGTAGGCATAAAAAATTAGGGTTTGGAGGGAAAAGTCAACCGAATGGAGTGGATCTCAGATCTGGATCGCACGCGGAACGAGGTTCGCCGGGGTTCCTGCACTGTTCACCGCCGGAGTTGGGGAAGCTCGCCGGAGCTCGGATCCGAGGTAGAGGAGGGGGGCCGGCGAGGCGGCGGTGGTGAGGACGGTGGCGGCCCGCGCGTGCGCCGGAAGTGGGCGAGGCGGCGGCCCGGAGGAGGCGCGGGCGGGCCCGGGGCGGCCGGGGCGCCCTTGGGCCTCGGGCGCGGCCGGCGGCGAGTGGCTGCCCACGTGGCGGCCGGTGGCGGCGGGTGCGATCCGGACTTGTCCGCTCGTCCGGACACGTCCGGCGGCGAGCGGGGATTTTTTTTAGGGTTGGACGGGGAGAGATCCGAGATTTGGAATGGGGGGTGTATTTATAGGCATGAAGTGGAGCTAGGAGAGTCCAAATGAGGTGCGGTTTTCGGCCACGCGATCGTGATCGAACGCTCTAGGACATGGAGCAGAGTTTGGTGGGTTTTGGGCCAAATTGGAGGGGTGTTGGGCTGCAACACACACGAGGCCTTTTCGGTCCCTCGGTTAACCGTTGGAGTATCAAACGAAGTCCAAATGATACGAAACTTGACAGGCGGTCTACCGGTAGTAAACCAAGGCCGCTTGGCAAGTCTCGGTCCAATCCGGAAATGTTTAATCCCCACACACGAAAGAAAGCTAGAAATGACCACCGGAGGAGAACGAAGCGCCGGAATGCAAAACGGACAACGGGGAAAATGCTCGAATGCATGAGACGAAACACGTATGCAAATGCAATGCACATGATGACATGATATGAGATGCATGACAACGACAAAACAACACACGGAGACAAAGACCCGAACCCGAGAAATAAATATAACTTAACGCCGGAAACGGCAAGAGTTGGAGTACAAATTGGGAAAGTTACATCCGGGGTGTTACACGCCGGAGACGGCAAGAGTTGGAGTACAAATTGGGAAAGTTACATCCGGGGTGTTACAACACTCCACCACTACGAAAGGATCTCGTCCCGAGATCTAGGACTGAAAGAACTCCGGGTACTCAGAACGGAGGTGATCCTCGCGTTCCCAGGTAGCCTCACGGTCGGGATGGTGTCACCACTTGACTTTGAGAAATTTTATTAACTTGTTGCGAGTCTTGCGTTCAGTCTCTTCAAGAATAGCAACTGGGTGCTCACGATAAGAGAGATCTTCTTGGAGCTCAATGTCCTCGAAGTTGACGGTGCGGTCAGGAGTCTTGAAGCACTTTCGAAGCTGAGAGACATGGAACACGTCATGAGCATTTGCGAAGTTTGAAGGAAGCTCGAGTTGATAGGCGAGGTCGCCTCTCTTGCTGACAATCTTGAAAGGTCCCACGTATCTAGGGGCAAGCTTCCCTTTGATACCGAAGCGACGAGTACCTTTCATAGGAGAGACACGGAGGTAAACATGATCTCCGATCTCGAAAGCCAAATCACGGTGCTTACTATCATAGTAGCTCTTCTGGCGGGATTGCGCTGCTTTGAGGTTATCACGAATGACTTTGCACATTTCTTCTGCCTCTATGATTAAGTCATTACCCAAAAGCTGACATTCACCGGTTTCAGACCAGTTGAGAGGGGCACGGCACTTCCTGCCATACAGAATTTCAAATGGGGCCTTGCCCGAACTTGCTTGAAAACTATTTTTGTAGGAGAATTCAGCATAAGGAAGACAATCCTCCCACTTCATGCCGAAGGAGATCACACAAGCCCTGAGCATATCTTCAAGAATCTGGTTGACACGCTCGACTTGACCGCTTGTTTGATGATGGAAAGCAGTGCTGAAGCGGATGTTGGTGCCCATGGCCTTCTAAAAAGAATCCCAAAACTTCAAGGTAAAGATGCTGCCACGGTCTGAAGATATCACTTGAGGAATACCGTGCAGAGAGACAATTCGAGAGTTATAGAGTTCCGCCAATTGAGCTGCAGTGATCGACTCTTTGATAGGCAGAAAGTGAGCCACCTTGGTGAGTTTGTCGATGACAACGAATATAGCATCATTGCCATGCTTGTACTTTGGAAACCCAGTCACGAAGTCCATCTCAATGTGGTCAAACTTCCATTCTGGAATGGCAAGAGGTTGGAGGAGACCTGCTGGCCTTTGGTGTTCTGGCTTCACTCTTCTGCAGACATCATATTCATTCATGAATTGAGCGATCTCGCGCTTCATTCGAGTCCACCAATAAGCTTGCTTAAGGTCCTGATACATCTTCGTACTCCCAGGGTGGATGGAGAGGATAGAATTGTGAGCCTCATTCATGATCACTTTACGGAGGTCACCTTTGGGCACAACAATACGATCCTCGAAGAAAAGAGTGTCCTTGTCATCAAGGCGGTAGCACTTGTACTTGGACTGATTCTTGGCAATCCCAATCTTCACCTTTTTCACCATAGCATCAAGAAGTTGGGCTTGGCGAATCTGGTCTTCTAAGGTAGGAGAGACTTGAAGGTTGGTGAGGAAACCTTGAGGAACAACTTGCAGATTAAGTTTGCAGAAAGCTTCACAAAGCTCGGGTTGATAAGGCTTGAGAATAAGACTTTTGCAGTAAGCCTTTCTTCTCAAAGAGTCAGCAATCACATTGGCCTTGCCTGGAGTTTACTCGATACTCGGATTATACTCTTAAATCATTTCGACCCATCGAGTTTGCCTGAGGTTGAGATTAGGCTGAGTGAAGATGTACTTGAGACTCTTGTGATCAGTGAAAATATCCACTTTTCTTCCCAATAGAAGATGTCTCCAAGTCAAAAGAGCATGCACAACTGCCGCCAACTCGAGATCATGAGTGGGGTAGTTCTTCTCATTAGGCTTCAACTGGCGAGATGTATAAGCAACAACTTTCTTCTCTTGCATCAATACTACGCCCAGACCTTGGAGAGAGGAATCACAAAAGACCTCGTATGGTTTGGATTCATCAGGTGGAGTCAGAACTGGAGCAGTGATCAATTTCTCTTTAAAAGTGTTGAAAGCAATGTCACACTCCGGAGACCAAACGTACTTGATGTGCTTCTGGAGAAGATTTGAGAGAGGCTTCGCGATCTTAGAAAAGTTTTCAACGAATCTTCGGCAATAGCTTGCGAGACCGAGAAAACTGCGGAGTTGCTTCACATTCTGAGGAGGTTCCCAATTCACAATTGCGGACACCTTCTCGGGATTCACGGCAATGCCCTTGGCAGAGATGATATGACCAAGATAAAGAACCTCATCGAGCCAAAATTCACACTTGGAGAACTTGGCGTAGAACTGATGTTCCCTGAGCTTATCAAGAACCAAACGCAAATGCTTGGCATGATCTTCCTTGTTCTTCGAGAAAACCAGAATGTCGTCGAGATAGACCAAAACGAAGTCATTGGTGTAGGCGTTGAAGATGAAGTTCATCATGCGAGAGAACGTCGGAGGAGCGTTGGCGAGGCCAAAAGATATGACAGTGTATTCATATGAACCAAAGCTTGTTCTGAATGCTGTCTTGGGAATATCTTGTTCACGAATGCAAATCTGGTGATAACCCATACGGAGATCAAGGTTGGAGAATACTTGGGCACCTTTGAGTTGTTCGAATAGCTCATTGATGTTGGGAAGTGGGTATTTGTTCTTGATGGTCTTCCTATTCACTGGACGGTAATCAACACAAAGTCGGTCCGTTCCATCCTTCTTCTTCACAAAAAGAACACCACAACCCCACGGAGAAGAACTAGGCCGGATGAGACCCATTCTTTCTTGCTCATTGAGTTGCTTCTTCAGCTCCTTCAACTCTTCAGGTCTGAGCTTGTAAGGACGTTTGCACACAGGTTCCGTGCCAAGCTCAAGTTCAATAACGAATTCAACTAGCCGGTGCGGAGGCATTCCTGGAAGCTCTTCTGGAAAGACATCTTGATATTCGCAAACGACTGGAATTTGAGCGATAGCATCCAATTCACCCTTCTCATTGAGAGAAAACAGACGGATAGTATCATCACGAGCGGCAAAGACAATTACATCCTTAAACGAATGAGTCAATTGAATCTTCCTGGCTGCACAATCAAGCTGAGCCTTGTGCTTAGAAAGCCAATCCATCCCGAGAATAAGATCAATATCCGAGTCACCAAGAACATTTGGAGAGGACAAGAACTTATAGTCACCCAAAGTGATAGTAACATCCGGAACGCATACTTGAGATGTCATTTGATGGGCCGGAGAGACGATAGCCAATGGCTTCGGCAACACTTGAGTAACAAAATCATGCTTAGATGCAAAAGGTCTCGAGATGAAACAATGCGATGCACCAGTGTCAAAAAGAACATTTGCAGGAATATCATTAACAGGAAGGTTACCCATGATCACATCTGACGAGTCCTCTACCTGAGCTACATTCATCAAATTGACCTTGGCATGCTTGGGGTTATGCTTGACCACAGCTGTACTTGCCGATCTGACAGGAGGAGGAGGAGGAAGATGCCTCTGGTTGAAACACTTGTTGGCATAGTGACCCTTCTGTTGGCACTTGTTGCACGTGACCTCTGAAAGCGGACGGTGATACGGAGCACTCGATCTTGGAGCTTGAGACGAAGTCTTGTTCTGAAAGCCAGGGTTGGGTGGGTGGGAAGAACCACTGCCACCTTTACTCTTCTGCTGATACGGCTGACGGAACGGAGGAGGAGGAAGCCAAAACTTCTGCTGCTTTGCCACTTGAGTAGAGGAAGAAGGAGTAACATCTCTGACTCGCTTCCTGGAAGCATCACACCTCAACTGAGCAGCCTCTTGCTTCAGTGCCATGTTGTAGAACTCATCGTACCTCAAGGGCTCAAAGAGGACAAGAGCGAGCTGAATATCCTCTCTGAGACCACCCCTGAACTGATATATCATGCTCTTCTCATCAGGGACGTCCTGCTTGGCAAAGCGGGAAAGCTTCTGGAACAACTTGTTCTAGTCATAGACAGACAAAGAGCCTTGCTTCAGATTGCGGAATTCCTCACGCTTGCTTTCAACCACGCTCTGCGGAATATGATGAGCTCGGAAATCTCGACGGAAATCATCCCAAGTGATAACACGTCCACCTCTGGAATCCTTGTACTGCTGGAACCATTCTGCAGCTTGATCTTTGAGTTGGAAGGAAGCGAACTTGACAAAGACCTCAGGCCCGACGTTACTGCACTCGAAATGCTTGCACAGATCCACAAGCCAATCGTCAGCATCGGTTGCCTCAACACAATTGCTGAAAGTCTTTGGCCCGTTAGCAAGGAACTGGTTGAGTGTAGCAAAGTGACTCTGATTGCTGCCTTGATTACCTTGACTGCCTTGATTGCGCTCTTGAAGAATTTGCATGCTCAGCTGTGTGTTTGCATTGGTCGCGGCCATCACAGCTTGCCATGCCTCTGGAGGAGATGGAGGTGGTGGCGGATCAGGATTCGGAGTCGTGCGCGTTGGAGGAGCCATCCTGAAGAGGTTGACCACCATTAGCACATTGACAGATAATATTGAAGCTGAATCCAACGGAATGAAAATTGCAACATATAGTTTTCACATCCGAACAAAATGAACGAATGCATTCCTCTTGAAATGGTCACATATCCATAAGTTGAGAAGCCACGTAGAATTAAGGTAGAGAAATAGACCAACAAGGTACGGATCAAGAACGAATAATCGGTAAGAAATCCCAATCTCAAACCAATATCCGTGGAAGAAAAAACTAGAGCTACTAGAATTCCCACCTATGAAACTCCCGAACTTTTCCGGTTATGCAATCAGGTGTTGGGGATACAGGGGAAGCATAATATCTCACCCAAACTAGCAAATCCTACATCCAGCTGTATCCATCCTTCAACACATAACCAAGAAACCTTCGGAAACCATCTACCTCAGACTTCGAAAAGCATCCGTTATACAAGTTATGGCGATACTCCCGAACTCCTGCCCCAGTACTGGGTGGCGTCGAGGTTATCTCACCAACGAACTGCATAAAAGAGATTTTTGATGTCGGCGAACATATCTCAAGTATTCCAGAATTGCAACGATAAAATTATGATGACAACACCTCAGAGCTCAACTCCCCGGGACACTTCCACTAAACCCCTGACAGGAGGCACCAAGACAATGTTCTCATCATAAGCCATCGGAACGATTCTAAGATACTCGCGTGATCCTAAATTTTTTTTAGTGAAATTTGAGAAGAGAAGAGTCAAAACTCTACGTCAGGATGCCTTACCAGAGCGATGAGGAGACTGGGAAGTAAAAGAATTCCTAAGCTCTCCGATATATAATTCCTAAATGACTCAAAACATTTTTCTAGACACAACTCGACCGCTAAAAAACGATCAAGCAATGGGGCTCCTAAGGTCGGGTTAGGCTCTGATTACCAACTTGTAACACCCTCGATGCAACTATAGCTCCCACGTGTCGAGGCACGACTTAGAGACATAATCGCATTGAAGGCATATGTCGCAAGTTAGGCAATCTTCACAACATCCCATGTAATATGAATAATAAAGGGGAGATAACATAGTTGGCTTACACTCGCCACGTCACAACAAAGTACATAAATAACATCCATCATTCAAACACTCATGGCCTGACTACGGCGCCAAAATAGAAAAGAACCCAACATGCGACAAGGCCCCGAATAAACCCCAAATAGGCACCACTACTGATCATCAGGAAAAGACACGTACTAACGCTGAGAGTCTTCGTCGAACTCCCACTTGAGCTCGTACTCGTCACCTGGAGCGGAACCACCTGGACCTGCATCTAGAGTTATAGTATCTGTGAGCCACAGGGACTCAGCAATCTCGCACCCTCGCGATCAACAGTATTTAAGCTTATAGGGAGGGTAAGGCAAATATATGTGGAGCTGCAGCAAGCGACTAGCAAGTATGGTGCCTATCTTATTCGCAAAAAGAGAGCGAGAAGAGGAAGCAAAGCGCGAGCGTGAAACTAGAGAGCAACCTGCGCAAACATTACTCCAACACCGTATCCATTTCCCGGACTCCGTCGAGAAGAGTCCATCACGGAAACACACTCAGTTGATTCATTTTAATTAAGTTAAGGTTCAAGTTATCTACAACCGGACATTAACAAATTCCCATCCGCCCATAACTGCGGGCATGGCTTTCGAAAGTTCAATCCCTGCAGGGAGTCCCAACTTAGCCCATGACAAGCTCTCACGGTCAACGAAGGAATAGACCTCCTCCCAAGACGTTCCGATCAGACTCGGTATCTCGGTAACTCAAGACACTTCGACAGGTTAAAACAAGACCAGCAACACCACCCGAATGTGCCGACAAATCCCGATAGGAGCTGCACATATCTCTTTCTCAGGGCACGCTCAGATGAGCAAGACGTCGGGTAGGCCAGCCCAGAGTTGCCCCTGGTAGCCCCAGACATCGCTCGGTTGGACCAACACTCAGAGGAGCATTGGCCCGGGGGGGGGGGTTAAAATAAGATGACCCTTGAGTCTGCAGAACCCAAGGGAAAGAAAAGGCTAGGTGGCGAATGGTAAGACCAATGTTGGGCATTGCTGCAAAAGCTTTAATCAAGGCGAACTATCAAGGGGTTCCCATTATAACCCAACCGCGTAAGGACCGCAACAATCCGGGAACATAACACCGATATGACGGAAACTAGGGCGGCAAGAGTGGAACAAAACACTAGGCGAGAGGCTGAGCCTTCCACCCTTTACAAAGTATATAAATGCATTAAGATAACATGGCAATATAATGATATCCCAACAAGTAAATAAATGTTCCAACAAGGAACGGCCTCCAATCTTCACCTGCAACTAGCAACGCTATAAGAGGGGCTGAGCAAAGTGGTAACATAGCCAATCAACGGTTTGCTAGGACATGGTGGGTTAGAGGTTTTACATGGCAATTTGGGAGGCTGACAAGAAAATGGTATGCATCGTAGCATTGGCATAGCAAAGAGCGAGCAAACTAGCATAGCAAAGATAGTAGTGCTTTCGAGGGTATGATCATCTTGCCTGCACAGTTGTCAGAGTTGACTGGATCCTCACAAGCAAACTCAACGGGCTCCTCGGCAGCGAACTCGTCTCCCGGCTCTACCCAAACAAGAAAAACAAGCAACAAGGACACGATCAACCACGTGCAAGGATCAAGCGATATGATGCAATGATGACATGCTATACGGGATGCGATGCGGGATGCAAAATGCAAGACATGACAGGAAATGCATGAACCTGGCCTCAACCTGGAATTCCAAGGGTGCCACTGGAAAGATGGGATGAAATCGCTTGAAAACGATATAAAGAACGCCGGAATCGGAGTTACGGTTTGGAAATGGCAAGCGTTTCAAAAATGACACCGGTCTGCGATTTACAGCAAGTAGGCATCTAAATGCAACGAAAGGAACATGCTACAGCACCCAAACATGACAAAAAAATACATGGCAGGGATGTACACAAGATGTTCAACAAAAGTCTAGAACTGAGCTACGGCCAATTCATCCATCAAGAGGTTCAAACAAGCATGTCAAAAACGCAAATGCAAAACAGATTTCAGACTTAGTGAAATTAACACTTGTCTTAAATTTCAGATCACGAAGCCCTCTTCGGAGCAGCAAAACATCATGATACATGACCTGATTAAGACAGGTAAAAACATGGAATGGAGCTACTCAACAAGCTTAACAAAAGACCCAAAGTGACATGCGGCCAAAAGGGTAAACAAAATATACTAACGGGTACACGAACATAGCTAAAACACAATCAGTTTTCAGACTTAGTGAAAACTGAGACATGCTGAAATATAACTCACGAAGGCATGTAAACGAGCTCTATGCACTCACTACGGTGCAAGTCATGGAAAGTCAAGCATACATCCATTAAGAAGGCACAAAATTCTAGCTAGACATGGCAAGAACGATGGCATAGCATGCACGGATCAACTACAATAGCATCGGCAAAATCGCAAACGAGTTGATGATCTGCCCAGATTCACCACGAAGCAAAAGTAGAGCTCGATTGAGTCAAGCTAGGTTGATCCATAATTCCAAGTAAAGACATGGATAGATAGAGCATAACATAATTAACAAAACTCCTTTACTGATCATCCTCAAAAGAGGCACGGATCACTAGGAAACAAGCTGAACATATGGCATCATGAACTAAATAATCCCAGACTTAGTGAAAACTACTAAGTCCCTGAAAACAGATTTACCGGGTGCCTCACTTTGCAAACTTGCACAAGTCACCACACACATCACAAAAATGCATGGGTTGCACCTCTGGAAAGATAACAAAACCCTTAACAAAACATATAAAGGACTCACAGGCATAGCATGCACACAATAATCATGGCAAAAATGACAAAAGTCTAAGATGAACTAGCAGATCTGACAAATAACTCATGAAGCCTCCTTCTAACAGCATTTCGGGCATCAAGATGAAGTCAAATATAAAAGATGCAATGGAATGAATTATGTACTCGTCTAGACGAACATTTTGATATACTATATGCCCAAATCGGAGCTACGGATGCGGAGATACGGTCGGTCAAAGTAGGCATAAAAAATTAGGGTTTGGAGGGAAAAGTCAACCGAATGGAGTGGATCTCAGATCTGGATCGCACGCGGAACGAGGTTCGCCGGGGTTCCTGCACTGTTCACCGCCGGAGTTGGGGAAGCTCGCCGGAGCTCGGATCCGAGGTAGAGGAGGGGGGCCGGCGAGGCGGCGGTGGTGAGGACGGTGGCGGCCGGGCGATGGCGGCCCGTGGCAGCGCCGGAGTTGGGCGAGGCGGTGGCAGAAGGAGGCGCGGGGCGTGGCCCGGGGTGGCGGCGTCGGGGGCCGGCCTTGGGCCTTCGGGCCCGGCGGCGGTGGTAGGTGGCGGCGCCACGTGGCGGCTCGGGAGAGGTGGCGGCGGGATCCGGACGTTGTCCGGCTCGTCCGGACACATCCGTCGGCGGATCTGGGGATTTTTTTTAGGGTTGGACGGGGAGAGAATCCGAGATTTGGAATGGGGGGTGTATGTATAGGCATAGAGGGAGCTAGGAGAGTCCAAATGAGGTGCGGTTTTCGGCCACGCGATCGTGATCGAACGCTCTAGGACATGGAGCAGAGTTTGGTGGGTTTTGGGCCAAATTGGAGGGGTGTTGGGCTGCAACACACACGAGGCCTTTTTGGTCCCTCGGTTAACCGTTGCAGTACCAAACGAAGTCCAAATGACATGAAACTTGACAGGCGGTCTACCGGTAGTAAACCAAGGCCGCTTGGCAAGTCTCGGTCCAATCCGGAAATGTTTAATCCCCACACACGAAAGAAAGCTAGAAATGACCACCGGAGGAGAACGAAGCGCCGGAATGCAAAACGGACAACGGGGAAAATGCTCGAATGCATGAGACGAACACGCATGCAAATGCAATGCACATGATGACATGATATGAGATGCATGACAACGACAACAACACACAGAGACAAAGACCCGAACCCGAGGAAATAAATATAACTTAACGCCGGAGATGGCAAGAGTTGGAGTACAAATTGGGAAGGTTACATCCGGGGTGTTACAGTTTGCAAACTTTTTTCACTACCGCAACTTTAGGTTTAAGAATTATTTCCGTTTTCTTGACTATTGAATATCCAAATCATAAGAAAGATTTGTAAAACCTGTTTATCCAGCAGTTAGTGAAATTTTATTCCACTTCAGATCTGCAGATAACCGACCCACCATTGCCATGGGGTGCAGCTTAACTGAAATTTTGTAACCCGCCAAAAGCCTATCGGCTTATTTCTAAACCTTTTAAAGCGCTAGTACTCTTTTAAAGCTTTCTACTATGAATTTTAACCCACCAATATTTCCCTCCTAGGTTTTCTATAATGAAAAATGACTAAAACTGTCACCTCATGTGATTGGGTTGCTTCCACTATGACAGAACAAGCTCGGAACGAATATGTTCAAGTGCGTGTTTTGTCAGCCAAAGAAGTTATCCATTGGCAAGCTCTAGGGGCTAAAACCAGAACTGAACCCAAGGAAGGCGAAGTCATAGTGTTTGCTGATCATATGGGCTGGGGTTTCTCTCCACCCGGCTCACAGTTCTTTCATGACGTCCTGAATTTCTATCAACTTCATCTGCAAGGTATCGGGCCCAATTCAGTCTCCATCATTTGCAACTTCCAAGTCTTTCATGTAGTGTATATTCAAGAGGAGCCCACTATTGATTTCTTCAGAGAATTTTATTATTTAAACCACCAAATAGAAATGACCGATGGACCCAGTCTTGAACTCGGCAGGATATCTATCCAAAGACGAAAAGATGCGGTTTTTCCTACGACCACGCTTCCCAATCATCCCAAAGACCGAAATCAAACTTGGTTCTACTTCCAAGACACCTCTCAGGTGGGTGAGAATCCTCTGCCGGGTTTTTGTGACCACCGGCTTAATCCAAGACATCCACTTTCATATCGGATCAGTACCGCTGAACGGGCCAAATACGCATCCGCCTTCAGTAAAATAAGAGCCTTAATGGCCAACGGCTTAACTGGTGTCGATTTGGTCCGATGCTGGGTCACCTGGAGGGTCATGCCACTGAGCCGCTGGACCGATTTAATGTGTGAGTACGCCGGTGACACCAAAGATCCACAACATCACTGCCAAATTCATCTAAGTGACAAGGAGATCAATGAAATGACAAAAATGCTTCTCAATTAGAGCTTAGCAACTTGCAACAAGACGAGGCTGAACCCCTTTTGCACACTTAACAAGGCTCAGGCTGTAAGTATTTCAAGATTCATTATTATCTTATTCTTCTCATTTATTGTCTTCTCACTATTACTTGCCTTCCTCACGCCAATGATCCTTTCTAGAATAAAAAACTTCAGGATAAGCCAGCCAAGAGGATCAATACAAAGAATAAGGCTCTGAAGAAGCCTGCAAAGAAGAAGACATATGCAATTGATCCATTCACTCTGGAGGATGATTCGGAGGTAGAACTTGACTCCCTTGGCTCCTTTTTTTGTACATCTTATTGACACTGATTTCTATCAGGATGACGGTGAGGCCAGCCATGCAGATGGTGAAGAGGTAACTATCCTTTCCTTCGACACAGAACCTCTGCCAAGACAGGAAGTTCGACAAGGGAGCCGAAAAGTAAGGTTTTCTCACCCTTTAGCTTACTTGGATCCCAACTTTATTTTGAAGAAACCATAGCATGAAGCTCGCCGCATGACCCGTAACAACGGCTGCGGGAATCTTTCCTCCAGCTTAACCAACACACGGGTTCCCCGAAAATGCTGGAATGAGGTACCACATAATTCAACCTTATCTTTTCCGAAGGCGGGTCTTATCCGTCAACCGCTTAAGCCTTCCAACTCAAATTACTAGGGAAGGTATGTACAGCATAAGAGCCGGTGGCTCAAGTGTAATATGGTCGCATATGAGCAATGTTCCATGGTCGGTGGTCTCCTCCTCTGGTGTACGCGAGTCCTTGTTTTCTTGAATATCAATGAGGTAGTATGACCCATTGTTTAGATATTTGCTGACCACAAAAGACCCTTCCCAAGGTGCGGATAATTTATGCATATCTGTTTCATCCTGGATGAGCCAGAGCACCAAGTCACCTTCTTGAAAGGTCCGGGTTTTAGCCCGATGGCTATGACAACGACACAGATCTTGCTGATAAATCACCGAACGAGCTGCCACCAGGCCACGTTCCTCATCCAACATATCCAGAGCTTCCTGACATGCTTTTGCATTGTCAGCTTCAATAAAAGGTGCCACACGGGGCGAATCATGACGGATGTCACTTGGGAGAACCGCCTCTGCCCCGTAAACCATGAAGAAAGGCATGTAGCCTGTTGATCTATTGGGGGTGGTATTTATACTCCAAAGTACTAAGGGTAATTCCTCAACCCAACAACCCGGTGTCCTCTGCAAAGGGACCATAAGCCGGGGTTTAATGCGTCTCAAGATTTCTTGGTTGGCCCTTTCAGCTTGATCATTGGACTGGGGGTGAGCCACCGATGAATCATCAAGACGCATATGCTCTCGTTGACAGAATTCTTTCATAGCGCCGTTAGATAGATTAGTGCCAGTTATGATACTATGCGAGTAGCCAAAGCGGAAGATCATCCTCTTAATGAATTGAACCACCGTTGTCGCATCACACTTGCAAACCGGCTCTGCCTCAACCCACTTTGCAAACTTATCAACCGTCACCAAAAGGTGGGTCATTTTGTCCATGGATCTCTTGAAAGGTCAACCATGTCCAGCCCCCAGACTGCAAATGGCCAAGTGATTGGATCATCCTCAATTCTTGAGCCGGCACATGAGCCCGTCTGGAAAATTTCTGACAGCCGTCGCACTTGCTAACCTGATCTTGTGCATCAGCATGAGCCGTCAGCCAATAAAACCCATGACGAAAAGCCTTAGCCACGAGAGACTTGGAGCCGGCGTGATGGCCACAATATCCTTCATGAATATCTCTTAGAATCTCGTGGCCTTCTTCAGGGGAAACACAACGCTGGAACACTATTGTGACACTGCATCGGTGCAACTCACCATTGACAATGGACATCGACTTAGACCTCTGGGTTATGTGCCTATCCAAAGTTTTATCCTTAGGAAACTCTCCCTGGGTCATATAAGCCAAATAAAGAACCGTCCAATCATGAATAGCATGAAGAGCCGCCACCAACTGTGCCTCTAGGCCAGGGATTGCAAGATCTTTTTCTGTTGGTAGCTTAACTGAAGGTTTATGCAATATGTCAAGAAAAACATTGGGTGGGACTGGCTTACGCTGAGACCCCAGCCGGCTTAAAGCATTAGCCACCTCATTCTTTCTATGATCAATGTGCACCACTTTATACCTTTGAAATGGCCTGCAATACTGTCAACCTCTCGGCGATAAGCCGCCATGAGTGGGTCCTTAGAATCCTTAGTTCCTGAGACCCACTGAGCCACCAAATCTGAGTCGCGAAAGCATCTCACCCGACTGAAGTTCATCTCCCTAGCCACCCGAAGGCCATGGAGAACAGCCTCATACTCAGCTGCATTATTAGTGCAAGGGAACATTAATCATAACACATAACAAAACTTATCACCTCATGGGGAAGTCAAGATAACTCCAGCCCCGAGCCCTCCAACTGCCTTGACCCGTCAAAGTGAATCATCCAGTAAGTGTTATCTAGCTTTTCCTCCGGTGTCTGCAACTCTGTCCAATCATAGATGAAATCCACAAGAGCATGCAACTTGATAGCTTTCTTTGGCATATACTTCAACTCATGGGGACCAAGCTCAATGGCCCACTTGGCCACCCGGTCTGTGGCTTCCCTGTTTTGAATAATATCCCCTAAAGGAGCAGAACTGACCACCATAATAGGATAACCAAGAAAATAATGCTTGAACTTGCGACTGGCCATGAATATTCTGTAAATTAGGTTTTGCCAATGCGGATAGCTCTGTTTGGACTCAATTAATACCTCACTGACATAATGAGCCGGCCTTTGAACCGGGTATTCCTTGCCTGATTCCTTCCTTTCAACCACAAGTTCTATGCTGACAGCTCTGCTGTTAGCCGCCACGTATAAGAGCAAGGCCTCCTTTTCCACAGGAGCTGCAAGAACCGGCAGCTCAGCTAGCTGTTTCTTAAGCTCCTCAAATGCCTCATTAGCAGCATCACTCGAGACAAAGTGGTCTGTTTTCTTCATCATCTGGTACAAAGGAATATCCTTCTCTCCCAGGCGGCTTATAAACTGGCTCAGGGCAGCAATATGACCTGCCAAACGTTGGACATTATTGATGCACGCCAGTTTAGCTAATGAAGTGATAGCCTTGACTTTTTCCAGGTTAGCTTCAATGCCTCTTTCTGAAACCAAAAAACCCAAAAGGTTGCCTGCAGGTACACCAAAACACACATTTTGCCGGGTTAAGCATCATCTTGTAGACACGGAGGTTGTCAAAGGTCTGCTTTAAATCATCTAGCAAGGTCTTCTTCTTCCTGGATTTCACAATGATATCATCCACACAAGCATGAACATTGCATCCTATCTAGTTGTGAAGGCAATTTTGAACGCAACACTGATAAGTCGCCTGGGCATTCTTGAGCCCAAAAGGCATAGACACATAGTAGAAAGCTTTAAAGGTTGTGATGACAGATGTTTTCTCCTGGTCCTTAACTGCCATTTTGATCTGATGGTAACCAGAATAAGCATTTAAGATGCTTAAACGCTCACAACCCGTCGTAGCATCAATGATCTGATCAATACGGGGGAGAGCGAAAGGATCAGCTGGACAAGCCCTGTTAAGGTCTATGTAATCCACACACATAAGCCAAGTGCCATTTTTCTTAAGTACCAGAACCGAGTTAGCCAACCACTCAGGATGAAAAACTTCAACAATAAACCCAGCCGCCAAGAGCGACGACACCTCTTCTCCAATGGCCTTGTGCCTCTCTTCATTAAAACGACGAAGGAATTTCTTGACCGGTTTAAACATTGCATCAATATTGAGAGTGTGCTTAGCGAGTTCCCTTAGTACACCTGGCATGTCTGAAGGCTTCGATGCAAAGATGTCCCGATTCTCATGGATGAACTCGATGATCGTGCTTTCCTATTTCAGATCCATGTTGGAACTGATAATAAACGGTTGAGATGAGTCGCCAGGGAAAAAATCAACCTATTTGGTATCATCCGCCGATAATAGGCTCTGGTTTGTGAGAAGCTTATACCCAAACCTGCCCCAAATGCGACAGAAAATTTACCACGACATGTTGATGCCACTCCATGATAGCATCCCAAGTTTCATGAATTTCAGACGAGTTTTGGATTTACTAGAATTTAAAAACCAGGTATCTCAACGTTTTGCCGGCAATCATCTGTGCCCTGGTGTTTGAAATTCATTCCCATTTATTGCATGGGACCTAATCATGCACCCATGGACACATATTTGATTTTTCAACCAATTTATATGCACTGGAGCATGTGCAGGTATTTCAAATTTGAATTATGCACATAAAATGCCTAGAAAACCCAGTTAATGTATAAAAATGTCCAAACGAATCCCCAAAAATTCCAAAACTTAACACAACACTCCTGTTGCTCTATGTTATCACTAGAAAAATTTTGAAAGCAATAAGAGGCAACGGATATCGTTTCGTCCCCAAAGGTGGCACGTTCCCTACTGAAACCATTAGGCTTGTTGTGAGAAGCTCTGGTTTGTGAGAAGCTTATAACCAAACATGCCCCAAATGGGACAAAACTTTTACCATGGCATATTGATGCCGCTCCATGATACCATGCCAAGTTTCATGAATTTCAGACGAGTTTTGGATTTACTAGAATTTAAAAACCTAGTATCTCAACATTTGCGGCCAAGTGACGGTGGCAGGGTGTTTGACATTCATTCCCATTTCTTGCATGGGACCTAAGCATGCAACCAAGGACACATATTTCAATTTTCAACCAATTTATATGCATTAGAGTATGTGCATGTAGTTCAAATTTGAATTATGCACATAAATGCATTGAAAACTCAATTAATGTATAAAAATGTCCAAACGAACCCCGAAAAATTCCAAAAATTAACACAACACTCCTATTGTTCTATATTGACACTAGGAAAATAATTGAAATCAAGAAGAGGATGCGGATATCGTTTTGTCCAGAAAGGTGAAACGTTCCCTACCGAAACCATCACACATGTTGTGAGAAGCGTATACCTAAACTTGCCCCAAATGTGACAAATTTTTTACCATGGCATGTTGGTGCCGCTCCATGATAGCATGCCAAGTTTCATGAATTTTGGACGATTTTTGGATTTACTAGAATTACAAAAGAAAGTACGTCCACGTTTGTCGGAGAGCCACGGTGCCGTGGTGTTCGAAATTTATCCCCATTTCTTGCATGGGACATAAGCATAAACCCATGGACACATATATGCTTTTACAATCCATGTTGGTGCACCGGAGCATGTGCATGTAGTTTAATTTTGTATTGTGCACTTGAAATGGCTATTAAACCAATTTAATGTATAAAATGTCCAAAAAAACCTTGAATAATTCCAATTCTTTTACGACACACATTTAGTTGCATGTTCACTGTAGATAAAAGGTCTAGCAAGTCAAATGCCGTCCATTGCCGCTATGACCCCATTATGTAATACAAATCAAGATGAAAAATCAAGTAGATCCCACATTGTTTATTATCACCAACCGTGTGGGATGCAGTACAAAATATCCTGGAGCACCATCTGTGTATCGTACACCTATGGCTTACGTGAGAAGGTGCATCGGCTACAGTCCACAGCCGGTGTGTCAAGCACACTAGCTCGCTCCCTGAATACTCCCACCTCTGCATCCCTCGCAATCTCGAAAATATTACTCGTAATCTCAAAAATATCTACCGCCTGGAAGATTTTAATGTTTGATAGCACACGATTAGTATGTGCGGACCGTGTGCGATGTCTGTGACACCCGCTCTACTTCAGTCCCTTGATTCAAATTTTTAGTAGCCCCGACATTTTACTCCCTCCTCTGCATCCCTCGCAATCTCAAAAATATTTGCTCACCTTCGATACAAATTATCAGTAGCACCGCCTTGTTACTACCACTTAGTAAAATTTTCAGTTGCCGCAGTATTTCCTCAAACACCACCTTGCCCCCTCCACACACACCACACACTCCCCAAAAGCTCCACTCACACAGACACACAGCACCCCCAAAACCATTGGTAGGTCATCGCCATCACCGCCGCCTCCATCCTTAACCTCTGCCTGTGTGCTGGGGAGCTCTAGGAGCCAATGGCCAAAAAGAGGTTTATCACGGCCTTTTGCCCGATGTTGGCGAGGTGGCCGCTGAGGTATCCCCGCCATCCTCCGCAGGCTCGATCCGCCTTCGCAGGTCCCCCGATCCACCCGCCGTCGCACCCCTAGGCCGGCTCAAGGACTTCCTCGTCCTCCCTCTGACCCGACAGTCGACGAGGTCCTACCTCGGGTTTTGGCAGTGACGGTGGGGGACGTGGGTCGCCGAGATTATAGATCGGGAGACCCACACCTGTTTGTGGCTCTGTAGCTTCCACATGAGGGAGCTCGCGGCCCTGGAGTACGACCGCTGGTAGGTCCGCTACCATAGCGCGATAGCTAGGCTCAATTTCCCCTTTGACACATGTCCGGTCGACCTCGTTCCACTGGAGCCAAGGGTGGTGAGCTCGGCTATGGCGCGGGATTACCGCGAGGCATGGGAGTGCCTTGAGGCCGAGGCCGCCGACGAGGCCTACATGCAAGAGCTCCACCGGCAGCACTCGAAGCTCGTGGAGGAAGAGTGGTCGATGTTTGCTGGCGCGGTGGGCGGTGAGCTTATCGCGCTCTCCTCCGATGATGTGGTCGAAGTCGGCGAGGACGGTGGCGTGAAGGGCGTCGAGGTGGGCCCTGAGGACGAGGAGATCGACGTCAACGAGTGGAGGAGTGCCTTCCCCAACGACCTAGATGACGGCACCATCCCGGACCTGGCTTGCGGCACACCGTACATGATGAGGAAGGATTGGCTCGACCTCTACTTTGACCGAAAGTAGTTTAACTTAGTTCAAATCTATGTTTTATGTTCGGTTATGCAAGACTATCTATGTTTATGTCTGAATGCATGCTACTTTCGGTTGAACCTACTTTGAACTTGATCAAATTGAAGTTTCAATGTTAAGTTTAGGGGATCGACTAGAAAAGGCCAAAAATTGCTGGAGTATATATATATATATATATCCACTAAGGGTTTTCGTCCTTTAACTTTTAAAGGATCGGCTAGAGATGGTCTTATGACTTGTTTATTCCAATTCTTCACAATGTGATGCTCTATATGTGCAACTATTTGCCGTGTTGTTCAATTTCATCAATAACAGTTTCAACAATACCACCATGAATTATGATATTTGGTTGCTGTTAAGGATATTGCAGTTAACATGCCTTTTCATTTTTTAACAATAAATAGTGTACTTTAGACCTTCACAATAGTAGTTTGAATGACTATTTGCTTGTTTTTAAATGTTATGCCTGATGCAATTAACACACCTTTCCACTTCTTGTTTTTCTTAACTAGTGTGCTTAAGCCTGCACACTGAAGCTATCATTTGTAGATTATGTTCTCTACCATGGATATATTTGGTTGATGTTTAGCCTATTGTGCTTAGCATGCCTTTATATGTACTCATACAGGACAATATTGAGAATAGTGTTGTTTTCCATCAATGTTAGTTTCATCGCGTTGCTTATATGTACTCATCTAAGGATATCGGTAGCTGGTGCCATATAGCCTAGGGCTGATAAGGGATTAATCATCAAATCGGACATTTCACTGAATATATCTGTAACCCATTTATCACTAGGTTAACTAGGGCCATATTTAATATATCTGAGGCTACATAGCAACATGCATTGTACTGAATGACTAAATATGCAATCCCAGGCTACATAGCAACAAGGAAGAGTGTTACCTTAATGTTCTGATGATGTCTAGATATACATGTAATAAAATCTTATAAAATGGGATGGAGGGAGTGTTGTACTACATCATTTTTCAATTGTTGTTTAGCTTCTAATATTAACTTGGTGCTTTTAGGTACATATATCATTCCCAAAGATCTAAAATTTGACCCTTTCTGTGCATGGGGCAATGAGATATTCATGAGCCAACAATAAGTGAGGAAACTAATAAAGATTGTTATTAAAATGGGTCAAAAGATGTCAATCGAACTATTTGTTTACACTTTATGCAAGACAACAGTGAACTGCAGGATGGTAAGTAAGAACCATGTAGCCTTCTTTTTACTGCCCGTAATGAGTTGTGTTAGATGACAATGTCTGAATCTTTTTTCTTTTGTAGTGGATCCTGAAGCAGTTTACTGAAGATTACCTCTCAAACTACATGATTGGTGGTTGGCCATCACAAGGGGTTGGACTAGAGTCTTGCATGCCTTCTGGATCCAGGAGAGCACAATAGGGCCATTCCACTTCACCTTGTTTAGCAACCAGAATGTCTGTCGCCTCTTTCTTTACCATCTGTAATAGTACAATTATAGAACCCTCGTTCATAATTCTTTATTTGGTGCTTATGTAATTCTTAAACATATGTACCTCTGAATCGAATAATGCATTGGTTGTTTGAACCTGATGGATATGAATAAAGATATAACCTACTTTCTAGTTTAAATTAGGTACAATTTTAAATAGCAGCAATTAAATTAGGGCGAAACTACGGTGTGTAGGTCATTACGGCGCACACGGTTAATAAAGCACAGCATGTGCGATATACATCATAATCCGACACGGTTCATAGAGAGGAAACGTGTATAACAATGCACACAGTTGTCGTTTGCAAAGCGTGTGTGATGTCAGACACTATCACATATGGTGCTAGAAAACTTAATGTGTGTGATTGTCTACCTATCATACAATGTTTATAATCATGAACTGTTTGTGATAGGGCAGGCATCGTAAACGTAGAGCCACTAAGGTACGTGCCTGGAATCTGCCCGAAAAACTCCCGTGCCTGGAATCTGCCTGGTTTTAGGTAAAACCACAAAACTCCGACTGCGATGGCAATGCGAGCGCAAATGAGTAGCAAGGATGAAGCGTTTGGGATATTTGAGATATCGGAAACGGTTATATAGGGACAATTGTATGCATCAAGGCTCCCTATCCCTGACGATTTCTGGGTCATGTGGGAAGGACCCCCCTATTGCCCACACTCACTTGGCGATGGTTCCAAATGCCATCACAGAAAGGGGTTAAAAACCGTTTGTATAGCACTGCCGCGTACCAGTGGAAACGTGTCTTCAATTCAGTCCATGAGCTGATGGAATTAGGGGGCAACCCCTTTAGCCAGGTGCGAGTCGGCCCATCCAACATCATTGTGAAATATTTGGCGCACACAACATCATTAACGTCCAGCATCTCCATAGCTAGCTCGTAACTCTCAATCCAAGCATCCGGAGGCTGATCCGCAATGTAATTGGGTACTTTTCGAGGGCCCTTGAAATCCTTGGGAAAATGCTTATTGCATAGAGTCAGCGGTAAGTACGGAACACCCACTGTTCTAGAATTCATCCCGGCTTCTTTAGAGGCTGGTGGGTTACGTTGGGGTTGATGATGAGCTGCTAACTGAGCCACCAACTCTGCCTCTTGGCCTGATCTAATAAGGCCTGGACATTCTTATCATCACGTGGCGTGTCATGCCCTCGCGGCCAGTTCCGATGTCGCTCGCTGCTGGAAACCGCTGGGGACTCAATGTGCCTGCTATAACTTCAACTTTGACGAGGAGTTGAATGAACCCGATCACGACTGTATGAGTAAGCCGCCCGTTGAGCTACCATTGTCTGAAGAAGCTCCATAGCCTTCTGCGTCTCAACTGCGGTAGGAGACTCGCCTTCAATGGGAAGAGCCGCTACTTGGGAAGCTGCAGCAATCATGTTATCCAGAGGCTTGGAAAAATGACTCGGCGGTGTTAACACCTATTGGGGCGGGGTTAAATGCAAATGAGGTGGGTTTGTTGTACATGGTTGAGCTGTCGCCCTGGCCTCGGGCGCCTCGGCGACCCAGGTCACGCCGAGCGGGTTACTCATTCCTGCTCCAAGCGTATTGAAAATGTTCCTTGCTTTGAACTCTAAGGGTAGATGAGTCTGGTCCCTTTTTCACATGACGACATTTTGAGGCGTTTTGATGCAGATTAAGTCAGAATGATTATGCCTGGATCCGTTGCGACTCATCTTCCAATGCAGCCCGCTCTGATACCATCCTAGCATTCTCAGTGTTAAGTGCCTCCTTAGCCTGGGCTACCTCATCTCGTAGCTTCGCAACCTCCACCTTATGTTGTGCCTGATTTGCGGGGGTTACCTTCGTAGCTAGGAGAGCTCCCAGCGCATCTAGGTGTTCAGACAAAACTTGAGCCGGCGGGCGCACAGGGTCGCTCACCCCGGCCATCGCAGTAGTCGTTCAACCGGAGGTTATAGCCACGATGGTTGATGAATTCACCATCTGTTGTGTACCAGCCATAAAAATAACACCCTAGCTCGGCGGCTCATAGAT